>NC_135451.1:8442500-8680000 GCF_051991255.1 Vanacampus margaritifer
CCTTTATTCCCCGCAAACAGCAATCAACACACTTCAACGCTAAGCAGCATAATATGATCATCAGCGCTTACCTTGACACTAGACCGGAGAGCCGACAGTCCGGGTAGAACGAGCTGCAAAACGGCTGGGCGATCGTACGTATCCCTCAGCTGACTCTACCCACACCGTGTGCCGCTCCGTCTTTTATTCGTTAACAAAAAGGGGTGAGCGTGAGAAACCGGGCTGGCCAAGCCCTCTCCCAGGCACCCTCGAAAACATGTTTCAGAATCAGGGAGGACTATAGTATGAACAAGGAAGCGTTCCCAGGTTGATTCCGCCCTTGTGCCCAGATTGTTGGGCACCTGGACTCTGACTGGTACAACAGTTCAGGACAACAACATATCCTTATATAAGAGGTTACATGAGGACATATCAAACCATGGTTATTTTCCATTCAGTGTATTTGCATTTGTAGGATCCACTATCCGGTTAACCGGAAATCATTACGACAAATACACGTAGCGTAGCTATAGTCTAATGTGATGATTCGTTGGTGGTTAATGGGTCACAAATTTGCCACTGCCACTTTATAAACTCGCAAATTTGCAAGTTTTTTCTTTGAGTATTAGACCCCCCCACCCCCCACTTTCTGAAGAAAAAAAATACGTGGCCCTAATACACCGCCGTAGTGCCTCCATCCGCTGATCCCAGTTGAGGTTTCTTTCATGCCATTTTTGAGTGACAAACAATTGATTGATGCGGGTGTCGACACGAGCCCGTCATCCCTGGAGATACATTTATTCCTCATCCAGCATTACATGAATGGACGACACAAAGCCAGTGATTGTGCATTCAACAGACATTCTTCTTTTTCTGAAGCAGCCAAAATGGCAAGTCGAGTCCACTTATTCAGAACATCCCAGCTCAATGCCGGGCTACCCATGGTGAGCTGATTCTGAACAACTCTAACACGCTGGCTCTCTGGTGTTATGTGGGCAGAGTCCCCAGCAGGAGATAAGTGCGTTGGCAGGGACGAGGTGAGGAGCTGTGAAGCTGGTGCAAGGACCTTCGTGTTGGAGGCCTGTGTCTTTCAGGAAGATAGGAGGGCAGGCGTGATGACTGACTGGCACCTGTTCGCGAGGCACCAGATGGCCAGGCGGGGGCTCGTGCCAGCAGGGTGAGGGGACCCTGTGTCACCGTGTGCATCTGCAGCTTGTGTCGGGATTCTGGCAAAGTGGAGATGTTTGGCCAGCCGTTGGCCCTCAGCAGCCCGCCGTAGCGAGGATGGAAATTTGAAATGGGCATGGAATGAGTCGAAATGCACCTGATGCTGTGTTGACATGCAGGGAATCGGTGGCAGTCATCCAAATCAGCTCTGAGAGCCCGGGTAGCAAGGCAGAGTAGTTTTGGCAGCTTACCTAGGTGAAATAGAAGTTGGTGGCTCATCAAAAAAGTTTAGTTTAATTAGAGAACTGCCAGATGAGCTGTGGAGCCAAGCAATTGCTTTCATTTTCCACCCTCTTCCTGATAATATGGATGTCACTTAATCATGTTTAAAAAAAATTCTAGGTATTCCAAATGTTTTGATCAGTGTTTGTTATACACATTTACCTGAGCTGCGCACCAATGTGTGGTAGTTCGTCATTCATTAGGGGTGTCACAATGAGTGCGTCAAATTTCTATATGAATTTTCATGTTTTGTGTTTTTTTAACAGTATTTTGGGAAAAAAACGGTGTCTCGTTCTTGATTTTGGTTCCCCCGTGTTTTTTAACTCATTCACTCCCAACTATTTTCACTGAAGCAACCCCCTTTGCTCCCGGCTGTTTTACTGGCCCACACAATATTGTGTTCTCTTGCTATAAAAACATGGAACCTACGAAAAGAAAGATTAGAGTCTCTTCTTTCATCAGGAAAAAAAAAGTATATTTCTATCATTTCCCGTTTTGCAGCAATTAGCATTAGAATATAGGTACGTTTCATAATTCTTCACAAATCTGTTTAAAACTGTGGGGAAAAGAGCTTGTTGCAACATGGCCCCGGTTGATCTCTTATACTCTGCTGCCACCTGCTGGCCGTCTTTGTTTTGTTTTTTTCAGTTCAGAGGCTGCATCAAAGCCTTCTGTATACTCTAGCATTAAAAAACATATAAATGCGTCTTTGGGAGCTTGGTAATATTTCAAATACATGGTATGGATACGTTTTTGGGAGCAAATGATTAAAAGACGGTTAACAATTTCACTTCAGTGAATACGAATCTAATTGCTTTCCAGAACAACTTTTAAAGTAAATATTTGATATAATATAGAGTAAATTTAAAAAATAGAGGATTTCATGTGCGATATATTGTGGTTATACTTATCATTATAGACTCTTATGAATGAAGGAGAGAAAACGTTCCCTCCACCCAATCATTGGCTGTTTTGTTATGTATGTGTGCAGAACAAAAAAGTTGGTTGGTGTAAATCTACATTGGAGAGATTCAAATCCCAGCCTTTTTTTTTTTTTATAACAGGAAAAATGCCGCGTATACGTGTATCCAGCAGATCCTCACTGATCAATTCTGCGGTTCTGGTGATGCGCTACTCCCTCGGTGGACTTCTGTTCTGCCTGAATCAACAGCGGAAGGTGGATAAAGCCCACCAAGCCTGCCTGCATTTCCACTCTTGGTTGCATAGCCTTTAAAACCCGCCACCAAGTCCCACGGGCAGCTGCCTGGCTGAGACTAAACACCTCAAAGACACCCCCAGTGATCAATATTTGAGCAGCTTTGTTCTGCCTCAACTCCCCAATCCTTGTCATATGGGTCCCCGTTCCTCTCGGACGAGAGCCAAGAGGCGGCCAGTTGTTTAAGGCCTGTTTCCGAGGGTGATCCGGTATGAGAAGCTAGGACATCACTTGATCCATTATGGATGAAGCAGGGAATTCAGTGTCATGTTTTTGGCCTGTAATTGTAGGAAATGACTAGATAACATTGGTGCGCAAAAGAACAAACATGCGGAACAAGGACAAAACAAACCAGCGTGCTTTCACACCAAACACACACACAGTTACAAAACAAGAGGGTCCCTCTGGATTGATCCAGTTTAGGGGGAGAAAGAAGACAGAAAGTGATGCTATTGGATATTTAAGGGAGTCCAGTATCTAGAAGTATTACTTGTATACTTTACAATTAATAACTATACTAGAAAGAGTCCAGAACTGCAACAAAGATTAAAACAATGATACCAGTAGATGTTTTGCCTTTGACCCAGGCTAACACAATTCATAATTTTCCCCATGAGATTTGCACGATTCGATGAATTCATCTTTAGAATAGTTATTTTTAATGAACTTATTCTAAATATTCAGTTCACTTAAAATAACTGTCATGCCCATCACTGCTGAAATGTAATTTACCATTCGTGCCCAGGTTGACAGTGAGCTTGTTTTCACTGTTAGGATTCAAGGTTATCTGAGCAATGTCAGCAGAGGTGGCAAATCCAAGTCCAGAAAGTAAAAACCCTGCCACAGTTTAGCTTTAGGCCCACGTGCTAGCTAGCTAGCTAGCTAGCTCCCTAGCTAGCTCCCTAGCTAGCTCCCCGGGTGCTTGTTTACCAGCTAGCTCCCGAGCTAGTCTGCCAAAGTTTGGCTTTAGCCCCAGGTGCTACCTAGCTAGCTCCCCGGGTGCTGGTTTACCTGCTAGGGAGCTAGCTAGCCTGCCACAGTTTAGCTTTGGCCCCAGGTTTTAGATAGCTAGCTCCCCGGGTGCTTGTATACCTGCTGGGGAGCTAGCTAGCTAGTACGTTGAGCTAAAGCTAAACTGTGGCAGGGTTTTTACTTTCTGGACCTGGATTTTCCACCTCTGGATGTGTGTTGCATGATCAAATCTCTCCAAACCACCTGTCAAGTAAGACACTGCAGATTCATTTAATTCATGGTTTCCTTGGCAACTCTTTCTTAGCGACCAGCAGGGTTTTAGCAAGAGACAGAGTGCAGCAGTGGAGTCATTATTTACAACATTGCTCTGACGATCAGATATTAACTGACATGTTTTATAGTGTCAGACCATTTTTCCCCCCCTGATGTCTATTTCGATCCTCTACATTAGGAGGTACGTAATTGCGGTCTACAAGGCGATGTTTTTTGGCCAGGTTACTCACTGGACGTTTTGATCTACGGCAATGATGTGTAATGAAAAAGAGAGAAAAGTCCCAGATGGTTGGTGGTTTGTGGCAGGTGGAAACGCTATCATTTCAAAAAGTTTATGGGCCTCTGATGTCGTAAAAAGAAAATTGGAGCACAACTACACAAGTAATCTCTGTTTTTGGGTTCAGTGTGTTCATCATGGGCCAGGGCAAGCAGCAAGGGCCCCTTTTAGAAGGTGATAAATTGACTTTCTGAAAAGTGTGAAATTCGGTAAGGATTTGCCTTGATTACTGCCTGTTTTCTGATTATTTTAATTCATGCATGACCATAAATAAATAATTTAAAAAAAAAAGGTTTAAACTATAACATGCTTGAAGTAACAAGGTCACCTTGTACTAAAACCCATCCATCATCTGCTGATGAGATCATGTAACGTTAGTTAATTGTTAAACGCAGGGTGTCAAACATACGGCCCGCAGGCCAGAACCGGCCCACCAGGGTGCCCAATGTGGCCCGTGAGGACATAACGCAAACTGCAGTATTTCACTAAAATTAATTATTAATTGATTTATTACTAATTGTGTCCACTGGAGAGCGCACTGATGAGTCACGTAAATGACATTTTGAAATCTGGCCGTTACTCAATTTGACGCAATCATTTTGCCCTAGTTTTTGTTAAGAAATTTCAGATTACTCTGCAAAAAAATAATGGGGATATTTTCAGAATGTACATGTAATTATCTACACCCAAAAATCAGCAAATATTTTGACCTACCGTCATTTATAGCTTTTTAGGCCACTGAAATTCTGGTCTGGCACACTTGAGAACAGATGAAGAGGGCCCTTGAATTAGAATACGTTTGAAATCCCTGATTTTATTCATTTTATTATTTTATATTAATTATTTATTGCATTTTTAAAACACTTTAAGGATGAGTTTGGAATATTTAATATTGAATAAATAAACAAACAAATAAATAAATACACATAATAATAATAATAATAATAAAAACTGTCAATTTAGAAGCAGTCAATAGCCCAATCACAATGTTGTTTATATATCAGATTATTACAGAAAACTATGAAAAAAAGAACTGATTTAAAATACTGTATTTTAATATTAGACAAATGATTGTACTGTATGTAGCAACATTTATTTTTTAATCCCTATTTGCATGTGAATTTTCCTTTAAATGGTGATAATGATTGTCTGTTATGTTCAAATTCAGATTTTACACGCCAACAATGCTTTCAGGTATAATTGCTAGTCACGTCATAGACCATGCTGCGATTGCCGCTAGTAAGAATGCCCAGAGCTTAACAAATGTGACCTACAGTACAGTATACAGGTACATAGTTTGAAGCCAGTTGAGTGAAAGCGTAACTATAATCTTTCTTTCTGTCCTACTTAGCACTGCTGACTACGGATCTTTGTCCTGAAATGGATCATTTTGCTTGTCAGGCCAAAATGATTGCAAACAACCCACACGCCTGAGCAGGCATGCAGGTTGGTTGAGCTCCTCTCCTTGACTGACCTTCAGGATTGCCTTGCACCAAACACCGCCTTTGTCTAGGAAATGGCAGCAATTAACGGCTGGGGCCAAGCTGAGGGGTTATTTTGGAGGTGATATTGAACAAACTGAGGGAAGATGTGGAACTCATGAGGAGGAGGCAGTCCTGAGTGAGCCACAGGGGCCCTGAGAGGGAGGCAAGCTGAGGGAGAGCCAGAAGGTCAGGGATAATTAGAAGCCTTTGTGGCCCTCTCAAGAGGCTCCAGAGGAAGCCCACAGATGGGTTCTCGGCTCCCAGATATCTCGGGGAGAGTGATGAACAGATACACGACCTGAAGGGTGTCACCATGAAAGCACATACAGTGGACACATGTGGAAATGAGCATGGGAGATGAACATCTCTTTTCTTTACTTTGAAAATTCAAAAGATGGTTTTGTTATTTATGAATTCAAATAAATGCAATAACAGTCGAACCGCTATGGCACTGGTGTCCAAATATCCGCCAGCGGGCCACTGGCGGCCCGCCCACTGTTTTTTAGCAGCCCGCGGCATATACTAAAAATAACATTTGATTTTGAATTTGACATGGTTATTTAAAAAAGGACGTGGAGAAAAATAAATAAATAAAAAATTAAAAAAGGATGTGGGTAGTGTAAGACGTGTGAGTGTACTATTAATAAAGCATTTCTAGATATGAAAAGACACAAATACAATTTCAACTAAAATAGTAATATAATTTTATTGGAGAATAAAGATAATGCAGCTTCTGAAACAAAAATGTTTTCCTTTCGGTTCAGCTTAGAGTGAAGGCCCAGTTCGTTGGTTTTAGCATGTTTAATAATAAATAAATAAATAAATACGGCCCTTCCTTCATTGTATTTTTCTGGATGTGCCTTTTGAAGGAAACGGTTTGGACACCCTTGCACTAAGTTAATCGGTTTGAGGAAGTTTGTTGAACTTTGATTTGTTTGAATTTCAAATAAGAAAATTTCGATTGGAAATGTAGTTGAACGGGAACCAAATTGTCTTTACAAAAATCTGTGTATGCTCCCCCACTATTCTCAACACTGCATCCTCTTGCTGTTGACAGGTAACAACTAATCATGACTCACCTGTTTTCTGAAGCAGAGCCGTGATTGGTCAAGACTAACAACCAATCAGGATTGAGTGCTCCAACCCTTTCACTGTCCATCATGTTTTCTGCCTCTCTGAATGACAATTCTACTTGGAAAAACACAGTCATACTGGCATCTTGACTTTTAACTTAAAATGTCATTCTTATCACTCGGACCCAGATCCCAGCCTTCAGCGTCACCTTTCCCGATGACCCGGCAGGTAACAAATCTATTCAAGTAAACAGTGTTCCCTCTGCCTCAGGTATAGAAAATGCAAAAGTGCTGTGATAATAGTAATTAACGAACTGACATTTGTATTCAAACTTAGCTACAGTTGCAGTGTTTTGCAAGAGGGACCTGTGGGAATCATTTCAGAGGCGCTTCTGTGTTTTTGTCTGCAGGCGACACCGGAGTTGGATGCAGTCTGACATATGAGACACATACACAGACAGTGTTGTCTGGAGTGACGTTCATTCTACTAGAACCCGTAATACCAATCAGTTAAATCCTTGACAGGCCTCCCAAGGCTGTCTGGGACAAGCTGCTGATAGAAACACTATTATTGGTGGTAGCTGTCTGCCACCATAGGTGGCAAATCCAGGTCCAGAAAGTATAAACCCTGCCACAGTTTGGCTTTAGCCCCAGGTGCTAGCTAGCTCTCTAGCTAGGTCCCATGGTGCTCATATACCCGCTAGGGAGCTAGCTAGCTAGCATAAGGGGCTAAAGCCAATCTATGGGCTAGCTAGCTCCCTAGCTAGCTCCCATGGTGCTCATATACCTGCTAGGGAGCTAGCTAGCTAGCTAGCATAAGGGGCTAAAGCCAAACTGTGGCAGGGTTTTGACTTTCTGGATCTGGTTTTGCCACCCTCTGTCTGCCACTCAGGTAACATTGCCATTAAGGTAGACTTGCTGTTGCTGTAATATGATTAATATAAGACACAATCAATTTAGCCTCGCTAATCTACCCGCCTGTGGCTTTTAGTAAAGTCATTTTTGAGCAACACTGAGCAGGACATGCCACACAAATGACCTCGCTGCTTTATATGCTCACGTGGCTGACGCCACAACATCTTTGAGTGTTTTGTAGTCGGTGTAGCGGATGATGTAGAGGCTAAACAAATGTATAATGACAGAGGGTCAACTTTCTACTGCAGCTCTGACAGCCGAGGCGGTGGGAAGAAATTACTTCTGATTGATATTTCGCCTCTTGTCACCAATGCAATTTCATCTGGTGACGGATGGGATTGAAAGTTTCTCCCCACAGAGATTCTGCGTTTCGCTCCAACGCCTTGTAAATAAGTCATGTGTGTAACATTTTAATGAAGGTTACGGAGAAAGCAGGACTAAGTGGGTTTCTTGGCGAAGCTACATGGGTCACCTGTGCTAAATCTTTGCATGATGGATTGTGTGCGTTTGCTGAGCTTTGTCTAATCTGAAGCTTAGTGTTTGAGCATGCTAATTTAACATCATGCATGACATGCAAATATCAGCTAAATGTCACATTCATTAAGGGATGTCAGGATGGCGGACAGCCCTGCTTCGTTTCTGCTGTTGCTGGGGGTCCCACCTCAAGGTCTACACAGGGTGGGGGGTATGGAGTTCCCGATCTGGAGTAGTTCTCTGAGATCTTAGTCGTTTGTGTTTATGTCCATGCCGAGATGAAAACATTGGTGCATTGGTTCACTATATATTACCATACAGTTCTCACATATCCATATACCCATATATAGTGACCAGAAAATTAAAAACCGGGACCCTACAATTTCACTGAAAAATCGAATATATAATATATGTTTGTGGATCTCATTCTGTTTCATCTATCTTTCCTTTCTTCCTTCCTTGAGTCTCTCCTCTGTCTCTTGAGGTCTCCCTAATCTGTTGGAATTTAGTTTCTGGGGTTGGTGAAAGATTCTGATTTTGTAACTCTGTGGGTGGCAGGTGGTGTCTAGTTGGTGCTGGATTTTACTTTGTTTCATCTTTCTTTCCTTTGATCCTTCCTCTGGTCTCCTGACAACTTCACGACTCTGGTGGGACTGAGGTATCCGGTTAAGGTAAAGGGTCTGGGATTTATAAGAGGTTTCAGGTCAATTAAAGAGGTTCTTTTTTTGTGCAAAATGGGAACATCTCATTGACATAATGCATTTTTTAACCCTTTACCCTAACCTCAACCATGAAAAATGATTGCCTACCCCCATTCCTTACCCTAACCTCAACCATAACCAAATTCAAACTAAACTCTAAAACCGAGTCTTGACTCTCAAAAAGATTTCTGAACAAAATGTGGGCCTCCAAAATGTCCCAATTTGTAGGTGAGGTCCCCACTTGTCTGTGGAAAGTCAGAATGTTGTCCCCATTTTGTCGCAAGCAAAAAAAAAAAAAAGCCAGGATGATGACATGTGGACTTGAATTATGAATAATACTGAGCTCTCCAAAAAAAAAAGAAAAAAAATCTAATATATTATACAGTATATTCTCACTAGAAAATATTCATAACTAATTTAATCGCCAGTGAATTTGGCGACCGGTTGTTGTGTTATTACATTGGCTAATGCTAAATGCTATATTTGGAGACGGTTCAACAGCTACCATTATCCAACCTCACATAACATATGGAGGAGATAAGATGCCAGAAATGCTCAGCTCGCATTTGGTCTGACTATTCCCATGAGTCTTAGGCACGTAAGCAGTAAGTAGTTCTAGTTCCGGTATGACAAAAACATAGGATGTCTGCTAACGATTAGATACGGATGAGATGTGACAGTGAATAAGAAGGAATTAACAGTTAAATTATTTTTTTAATTGGTCATTCGTATGAATCGCTATGACAACTGTGTGATTGACATACACATAAACAATAGACAAACAATAAGATTGCTGACTGGACTAATAAAAAATACAAATAAAAAATTGAGAAGGGACTTGCGTAAACGAGGACAAAATAATGACTGGCAAAATCCACCAGGACTCGAGACATAAGGTTCAAACGGGACTTTCTATGTTAAATAGAATTGTCCTGGTCCAACTTGGATGTCCGGTCATCCAATCCATCTATTTATTTGCTCCCAATTTTTATTCTGTCAAACAAACAATTCCACTCATTTCATATTTATAGGAAGTTTATTCTTCAATAATCTCAACACATGTTTTTATGTGGAGAAAACAAAAATCCAATCATGGGAAAGAACATGTCTTCACTCCCATGTGTTTGTGTTTATATGTTCACTGCATTAATCATTAAGAAATACATTTATCATGCTAGTTTCTCATACTGGTCTGCTGACATGCTCACCAATCATCCCCATCTATTGAAATGATGGATAGCTATAGCTATATACTCTATGTACAATTGTTTTATAATAGTAAAATGTCATTTTCACAGCGCAGATAATACATTATTTATGCTCTGGTGAAAAGCAAATTTCAAATTCCATATTAGTTAACCTCCTAATTATTGATGACACCAAGTAAAAGGTCAACCAGATAGTAGATACCTTCCTACTTCCATAGAATTTGCTGCGGCGCTCTGATGACTCTGTGAGCTGCAGCTTTGGCCTTTTCTTCTATCCGAGCACCCACAAAAAACACAAATGTGTGTTTGTGTGTGTGTGTGTGTGTTTCTGATTGGCATGTTGGGGTTATGGATAAAGGTGCTGCCCCGATCATTAGCGAAATGGCATTGTGATGGTCACCCAATCTGTCTGTTTAGGGACACAGAATACGAGTCAGCCTTTTTAATGAGGCTTGGCGACCCCTCCCCTTCACTTCATTAATTACACTCTCCAAACTCAATTCTTGTCATTAAAGTTTCACTTTTTCCAAGAACATTCCATGGCCTTACGCTTCATCGATCTAGCTCGACACTTAATTATTTACGTATCAGCCTGCGGCCTGCCTTGACCACTCTGTTACAAATGTCAACACTAAATACTATTCTGACAATGCATCCATGTAAGAGTTATTGGAATGTATTCGGAAAAGGGCAGGTACTTTAAAACAAATTATAGTAACCTCTTAAGAACTCACAATCCATTTTCCCCAGTTTCTTTAACATTAGAATCAATTCTTATATGTTGTAATTTAGATGTTTCTGGGGTTGGTGAAGGACTCTGGTTGGTGGCCCGGTCGGTGCTGGATTTCACTTTCCTTTCTTTTCTTTGGTCCTTCCTCGGGTCTCCTGACGGCCTCACGACTCTGGCTGGAAGTGTTCGGTTTAGGTGAACGGTATGGGATTTTTTAATAGGTTTTAGGTGAACTAATGAATACACACTCGCACACATACAAAAGAAAAAAAAAGAGAGCAATGATGATGACATGTCAAATCGGTAAAATTACCGAATGAACAATACTGAGCTCTCCAGGAGGAAAAAAAAAAAAAAAGAATCAATTCTTATAAAAGGGAAACACGTTAAAGTTGATGAGACTGAATCAAACAGTTCATAAAAGGCACCATAAAATATTCATTAACTTTACATAATAGAAAATGTTTTCAGTAACATTTCATTATCCTTGTCTGCCAAACTGTAGATTAAAACTTTAACAACAAATACAACAAGAAAAGTTTAGGCGAAAAGATTAGGTTGTCCTCAAAATGGCTTCTGTATTGACAACAGGCTAAATCCGGTTTGCAATCACAAAACTGAGCATATGTATTGATGGTTGCAACAATTCTTCTATTATAATTATTTTTGAACAGATAGGACTGGAAATCGATCACATTATAGTTCAGTGGGTCATGTGCCAGATGTAGTGAACAAAATGGAATATAATGAGACAGGTGGTAGACAAGCTTGAGTGTGTTAACATTAGAAAGAGCGAGTTCTGTATTTTAACCACTGGTGGATGGCTGTTGGCCATAACAGCGGGAAATATTGATAGGCGTCATGCTCCGTGTTAGGGAAAATCAATGTAAGGGTGCAGTAAGAGACAAAGAATTGATGGAAACAGAGGGCAAGAGAGAGAGTTGGAATTGAAATGATAAAAAAAAAATAATAATCCGTCTGCCACAGCACTAGGTACACTTGCACAAGCTCACAAGATACAGTACAAGAGAATTTACAAAGAAGACGCTTTTGATTAACACTGTCAGCAATTACAATATAGTAGCTCGTCTAACAACCGAGCATGCTAAGCAGGGGTGTATTGTTTATAAAAAAAAAAAATAAAATAAAAAATAAAATAAAAACACAGTTTGATTTAAAAAAAAAAAAATGCAAGTGCATCGTATTAAATCACTTTTATTGTACTGGGGAAATTCCAGTCACAAGGCAGCAAACGTCCACGTCAAAATTTAGCAGAAATAAATGTAATAATAATACATATATTTGTGGAAACTGGGGTCAAGTTGTATTTTACAATTTTAAAAATGTGCAGAATTTCACAAGTTACTTCATGTTAAAGATTAGATAGCTCTTAATATGAAAAGAAAAATGAACTTAGCTGTCACCAACATCTTACAAATGCAATTATGCCCCCTACTGGTAGAAAAATGACCTCAATACAAATCAATATCACAGTACATCTTTTTAACAAAATTTTATGAATTATGAAATTAGTGTATCAATGACTAAAAGACAGTAATATTTCTATTTGCTGTACATTTTATTGTAGATTTGGAACAGATATAAAAGTTGTGATTAATCGTGAGTTAACTCGTGAGTTAACTACTGAAGTCATGATTAACCCTTGGGCGTTATTTTATTTTGAAATGGCTTGGTCAGAACCAACAAAAAGCCGAAAAATGGCCCAGGGGTTAATTATGTGTGTATATATACTGTATATATATATATATATATATATATATATGTATATATATATATATATATATACAGTATATATATATATGTGTATATATATATATATATATATATGTATATATGTATATATATATATATATATATGTATATATGTATATATATATATATATGTATATATGTATATATATATATATGTATATATATATATATATATATGTATATATGTATATATATATATATATATGTATGTATATATATATATATATATATATATATATATATATATATATATATATGTATATATGTATATATATATATATATATATATATATATATATGTATATATATGAGAACGCATAACTCAAAACACATAACTAAAAAGGAAGATGTGGGAAAGAAGGAAGGAAAGAGGAACAAAGAAGAGCATTGGAGACAACAAAAGGAAAGTCATATTTCTTGCACAAAAACAGGAGTTTGACGAGCGTATTATTCCAACGTGACCCCTTCATCGCTCCCCCATAACGGGTCCGCTGCTTGCCATCCTCCCCACAGACTCACGTCTGCCTCTGCCCTGACACAGCCAGCTGAGTCTCGGGACTGGAGAGGCCCGCAGAACACCGACAGGCCACGCCAAAGCTAATTACCCCTCAGAGACATGAGGAGGATCACTCAACTGTGTCACACGTACACACTCACTTGCGCACGCACACATTGTAAGCAAGGATTAACCTCCGCCACGCCTCGTCTCTGGTGACAGTGACTTTTTAATGAATCAAGAGAGCTTTAAAAGCATCTGGTGTCATCGTCCAGCCTCCATCCAAAAATCCATTTCAAAATAAAATTTCCTGTGTGGTGGATCGATGGCAATCAGGAAGAACGCAATTGTAGCAAATGTTCAGATTTCAGATTTGGATGCTTGAATGCATTTCATCGCCCGGTTTGTGTGCCCTTGGATGCTGATGTGTGACTAATTTCATGTTTGCTGCGTAACTCACGCACAGGGTGCATTTAGCTTTTATGGCACCTCCTCACAGTCTGCTAAATAATAACTGGAGAGACATGTCTCCCATCCAATTTGTTGAACACGCCTTCAGAAAGGCAGATGATGAATATTAGCCTGGATAAGTGTTGGGCTGTCACCATGAATGATCATTACTGCTCTAGTTTGGGGGACTACATTTACTAACGTTTATTCCTCATTATTTACATGGAAAGATTTTGTTACAATTCTTCTATTTTACCATAACAAAATCTAGAAGTGGAAAATCAAAGTCCAGAAAGTAAAAACCCTGTCACAGTTTGCCTTTAGCCCCTTGTGCTAGCTAGCTAGCTAGCTTCCTAGCAGGTAACCGAGCACCCGGGGAGCTAGCTAGGTAGATCGCTAGCTAGCACCTGGGGATAAAGCCAAATTCTGGCAGGGTTTTTACTTTTTACTTTCTGGACCTGGATTTGCCACCTTTGACAAAATCAAATATGTTTATATAATAAATCCAACAGCCCAAAATAAAACTGCTATACAAGACAATGCCTCTCATCCGAACATGTCTCATCAGTGGCAGACAACAGGGAATTATGGCCCACAAGGGTGCGTACCTAAATGAGCACAGCACACAATGTGATGCTTACTCCTCAAACTCTCACGGGGGCAACTTCCCCAAATGGTCGCACTCTCACTGATGAGTCAAATGTGTTAATTTGGTGAACCAAGTTTATTTGCCGTTAAGTGTTATTGCATCTCACCTTAATTCAGTGAACAAGTTTCTGTTATTTGAGAGCTGAAACTGGAGCTTTGAGAAAAAAAGAAAAGAAAAAGGGTTGGGCATAGTTTATAAACAATACTGCTTTACCTTCAAATTTGGGTTTATCCTAATTGTTAGATTGATTAGAAAAGGTGTTTGTTTTAAAATTATAATTTATAATCAGAATTACTAAATATTTGTCATTGCAAACAAGAATGTCTAAGCAGCCCCACTAGTCTAAACACGCTATTCTGATTTACAGTAGGTTTGTGGAATATGAATAAAACAGTAAAATCCACCCGTTTTTATCCATTTTGCTTCTTCCTGACGACTGAAAAAGACATCACAGTTACTCAGGGCTCAGGTAATGGCCAATCAGGGCTCAGCTTGTGAACATCACATGACCAAACTCAGAAAATAGGTGAGCCGTGATTGGTCATTACCTGAGTGTTTAGCAACTGTGAGGTCATTTTCAATTTATTTTATTTTTTCTCAGAGAGCTCAGTATTGTTCATTTGGTAATTTTACCGATTTGACATGTCATCATCATTGCTCTCTTTTTTTATTTTTATTTTTTTATTAATTTTTATTTTGTATGTGGGTGAGTATGTGACAAAATATTAACTTTTTACTAATGAAAATGGCTCAAAGAGTCAAGTATCCCTTTAATAACCTTACAAAACAATGCAAACAAATACTAGAACGTTTACCACACAAGAATTCCATGTTTTCCCGTGTGTTTGTATGCCTAAATGTTTTCTCTTTTTTTGCCTGTAAAGAAAAGCTGTGTCCTTACTTGAGTTCTCACTGCATCCTTGAAATTTCTCCAGCAACATTCAACACTGTTTACTATTGAAAAATATTGTTCAACTAGACTGTGTGCTTTTGTTTGTGTCAATCTGTGTGTGTTCCCAGGCCCCATTGGTTATCAATCTGGAAGCGGACCAAGTATTTCTCCCATATTAATATTAACTCATTCGCTGCCATTGACGGCTATAGGCGTCAAAAATTCATTTTAACAATTTTTATTAGTTTAACATTTTTGTTTCACTTTTGTTAACAGGAGTGTGAAAACCTAGAAATTTTTTATTGTTCATTTAGAACAGATATAAAATGTGTGATTAATCGTGAGTTAACTAGTGAAGGCATGCGATTAATTACAATTAAGCAATTTTAATCGCCTGACGCCCCTAATTCTCAATCTTTTTTTTGTTGTTTTTTTAAATTGCGTCAGGCGAATGTTATATCTGTTCTAAATGTACAATAAAAAAAAAAACATTTTGGGTTTTCATACTCTTATTTACAAAAGTGGAAAAAGTGGAAAATATATAATATATGTAGTAAAAAATAAATAGTTCAAATTAATTTTTGACGTCTATAGCCGTTAATGGCAGTGAATGAGTTAAATAGCCTTCAACGATACAAAAGATACAGAAGCATTTCTAATCAGGACTATGTGTGATTTCTCCTATCAAATAAATGAAGCCTTCACATTCGTTTTGTGTCTTTGACACGCCCTATTTTCCCTTCACCATGCACTTCTCCCCTTTCCCCCTCCCCTGCACATGCATGAGTCGTCGCCGCTATATTTCATTAACACCGAAATGAGGCCAAGCTTGATCGAGCCTCCTACTAGAGACCCTTAATTTTCCATTTGGCTTTTTTTTTTTAAATAGCAGACATGAGAGTTCTTGCTCTCTGAATCTTAATTGGAAAACTAAAACATTATGAACGCGTGCATTCAGGGGCAATCCAATCACGAGACCCTCGGAAACCAGATGGCTTTGAAAAGGAGTTTTTTTTTTCTTCTTCTTTTGAAACTGCACCCGGTGCCTATTCATTTCTCTTACAGCACTTTTATTGCGCCTACTGCCCAAAACAAACAGCAATAAAACCAATGTAACCATGGATACACAAGGGCCACATCTTTCTTTTTCCCCCTGGTTGCCAATGCCATTGAAACATTATTCTTTTGAATTTAAGTGCTAGGACTTTTGCAGTGCACCCTGGTTCTTAAAGGTTAAGAATGTTGTGTGGAATGGAAACAATGCACTCCAGCGTTTGAACAAAATACAGGAGCAGCCACCAAGGTGACATTGAAGAAGTTATAGTGACTTTTAAGCCTGGATTTTTTAAAAGTCTTTTAACAGAATGTTAAGCAGGAGTGAGAAAACTGAGGCAGAAAGAGTGTCCGATATTGGTCTTCACTCACTAGTTTGCGTAATTACAAGAGAGAAGAGTCACATGATTGACTGAATGTCTAATCTCTTCACAGAGCTAATGAACACAACAGCTAATTAGAAGCGCAGGGAGTGCGCAAAAATACACACAGCTAGCCATACATGATCCATGTTTATCTTTTCTCTGCGGGTAGAGTCTGAAGACATCACTTGACAGTCATGTATTTTTTTTGGTATTGTTTTTCAATGTGACTATTGTTTCCTTGCTCCCAGTAATTGTCTCGCTGCCAGGTCTGTATAGAATATCCTACATATGATGAGGAAGGAGGGGAAAGAAATAAGCAGACAAAGTACCAGTGGCAGCAGCGAGACAATGTTTAAAATAAATAGGTAAAGGCGGCAGGAGGTGGATACATTCACATTCATGCAGCAAGAGCGAGTGGAGAGCCTCATAGTCTCTTATTGTCCCTGAGCAGAAACCCAAAGGTGGCTGTAATAGATTCTCCTCACACCTTCCATGAGGTGACCTGCCCAGAGGAGGAAGAGGAGGCCTCTTCGCTAATGACAGGTATGAACGAAGAGGAGGACCAAAGCGTCTGAAATTGCCATTGAGGATACAATAGACCAAATAGAATGTTCCTCAAGAGACAAGATCAAAATTCGGTGAGTGTAGAATGCCGGTAATGGCTTTGTTTTGAAAGACATGCTAGCCTAGTAGTTAACTCAAACGATAACACTCTCATGTAGCTAATCGCTAAGGGCTAGCCAGAGTCACGCACTTCTATTTCACTTATTAAAAGGAGAGTAGCTGATTCTTTTAATTTAATGCCATTCTGTAAATTAAGTTAATAAGGCAAACAACCTGTGCCCTACGATCGGCTAACCCATCTTCGCTAATGACAGGTATGAACGAAGATAAGTACTAAAGCGGTTGAAATTGCCAGCGAGGAGACAATAGCCCAAGCAGAATGTTCCTCAAGAGACAAATCCAAGTTCGGTGTGAGTAGAATGTCGGTAGTGGCTCACAAGGTTTGTGTTGAAAGACATGCTAGTAGTTAACTCCGATGATAACGGTCTCATACAGCTAATCGCTAAGGGCTAGCCACAGTCACACAGTTCTATTTAAGTTATTAAAAGGAGATTAGCTGGTTCTTTTCAAGTTCAGGCAAACAAACTGTGCCCTGTGATCGGCTAACCCTCTTCACTAATGACAGGTATGAACGGAGAAAAATACTAAAGCGGTTGAAATTGCCATTGAGGATACAATAGTCCAAACAGAATTTTCCATCAAGAGACAGATCTAAGTTTGGTGTGAGTAGAATGTCGGTAGTAGGATATCGTAAGTAGCTCACAAGGTTCGTGTTGAAAGACATGCTAGTAGTTAACTCCGATGATAACGGTCTCATTAAGCTAATCGCTAAGTGCTAGCCAGAGTCACGCACTTCTATTTCACTTATTAAAAGGAGGGTAGCTGGTTCTTTTCATTTACTGCTATTCTGTAAATTAAGGCAAACAAACTGTGCCCTACGATTGGCTAACCCTAGCGGGGTTGAGTACACAGGTATGAGTACTAGAGCGGTTGAAATTGCCATTGAGGATACAATATGCTACTCAAGAGACAGATCAAAGTTAAGTATGAGTAGGATGTCGGTAGTAGCTCACAAGGTTTGTGTTGAAAGACATGCTAGGTCAATAACACTCTCATACAGCTCATTGCTAAGGGCTAGCTCGAGTCACATACTTATTTCAGTTATTAAATTGAGCGTAGTTGGTTCAATTTATTTAATGCTGAATGTTCCTCAAGAGACATCAAAGTTAAGTATGAATAGAATGTGGGTAGTAGAATGTTTTGCTCACAAGGTTTGTGTTGAAAGACTTACTAGTTAACTAGTTAGCTAATCGCTAAGGGCTAGCTAAAGTCACACATTTTTATTTGAGTTAAAAAGTCACATAGCTGGTTCCATTTACTAAATGCTCTTCCTTGTCATTGTTTACTCATGTGATTTTGCAAGAATAAAAAGTGAAGAGGCACAAAACAACTGGCAACTTTTACAGATCTAGCATAGATTCCGGTGGGAATTATTCCTTTTCTCTTGCCATACTGTATAATGTCCCAAGCTATTGCTTCCGAGCAAAAGGGGTTATTAAGTGAGTTGTAATCCACAGGCTACAAAGTCTTGAAGTATATTTATTTCCTCTCTTCTGTTTGTGCCATTGCCTGGAGACTTGGAACAGCAAGAGATTTCATTATCCTCTTGCATTGTAAGAGCAACTAGCAACAGAGTCACCAGGCAACAAGGCTATACAGTACCACCAGTCTTATTTAAAAGTGTTTGCTTCCTACTTTCACGAACCACTTCTGTACACAACGGCACACTCCCTCTAAATCCCCTCTTTTTTTGTGTGTCTTTAAATCAACCCAAATCCGTTTGAGTCTGACCGAAGACCTCAAACAAACATAATGGACAATAATCAGCTCTGCAGCAGCGAGTGTATTGGCTTACTTGGTCATGCTTGGATGAACAAACAAAGTAGCAGTGTTTTCTTAATAAAAGAGGTAGTTATTAATCTGATGATCTCCTGTCCCTGTTCGACACATACACAATTGCTCACACAGAGGAACACAAAATGGATTTAACAGGATTGAAAATCCATCATCTTCTGCTTAGAAATCTGTTGTATGTTGGAGTCAACTATCATCCAAAATTGAACACACTCTGTGGTAGACTCTTGCAATTTAACAGGCTTAAAATATTATTTGGATATCATAACAAATCTAATTCAATAAATTCTTCATGTTGTGGTTTGTATTAATTATTATTATTTTTTTAGATTAGTATGTTGTGTGAAAATCCATTAATCAGATGTGCCCTGGGTACTTTCCACCATCTTTTATCCAACTTTTTTTTTTTTAAACCCAATGTTGTGGAATTTTCAGCAGTTAGGTGAGATGAATGAAACAGTCTGGAAAACAATTTGTCTTTTGGGTTTCTATATATTCAAAGCTTGAAATGTACACAAGTCTAACAGAGCAGTCTACAAGATAGTGGTCTGTGAGAGAGTGCGCAGTAAGAATCATAGGAAGATTCTTCATGCTGCCTGGTTAGGGTTTTTTGGCAGGAGGAAGGGAGGGTCAGCTAGACAGGAAAGCAAGCAGTCTGTTGAGAGCAGGCTTATCAGTCAAGGTCACGTCGATATTGCTTCATGTACAAGAAAGGAAAAGGTCATTTTTTAAAGACAATGCAGGTGTCCACAATACAGTATAAACTTATGTTAATTTGGCTAAATAATTATTTTCCATAACACCAGCCAAACTGTAATCGTTAGTCATTTAGTAGTGTACAAGGGTTGCTTCAGTGAAAATGGCTGGGATGGATGAGTTAAAAAGATAATTATTACATTTGAGTAAAACTCACAGAATTGAATAAAAGACTGAAAACCACCTCCCATATTTATTTAATTTCAAATCCACTGTGGAAGTGTATTAAGAGAAAATGATAAAAAATTCCTAGTTCCTCCGAGACGCCAACGTGAGCATCCACCATCACTGACACACGGCGTCCCTTCTCTCTTTCATCCATGAATCTGTTTCAACTGCTGACTGGAACCAATCATGTGTTCTCGTGTCCAGTTCTTTTAAGAATAAGCCATCACAAGTCTCTGTGTGTCTCCCTGCCTCTTTCATTCCTTATCACAACTGAACCACCTGCCTTCCCCCATGTGCCCTAACTGTCATGGACTCTGCTCTACTGAAAGTTCCTCATCCCCTCCGCCCCCAACCCCTTCTCATGGTTACCCCCTCTCGCTGCTTCTTAAACTATAGCAATCCATCAGTTTGCCAGGTGTTTCCTGCCATTGCGCTTGCCTCACAACAAACTTTAAGGCTGTGATACTACATCACGTATTTGGGATCTTGCGTACTTGTAGTATGTCTGTCTAAAACCCCTCTGTTTATGTTCGGTAACACTTTATAATAACTATCCGTTATGACTAGTTAATAGATCATTAGTAAACTGTTAATTAACAGTTAATGAGGAACTATTGCAACTTAAGAATAATGTACCAGTAACATACATAAACTATTAATTGATACTCAACAAGTCACTAGTAATTTACTAATAGCTTGTTTATGATATATTACTCATTTAGTAGGTATAGTTATAAATCATTAACTATAACTCATTATCTAACAATTTATTAATTATATATTAACTATAAGCATCATTATAAATCCTTAAACTGTTAAACAACATAATTCCTGAATTAGCAGTTTACCAATGACCTATTACCTAGTTATAACATAGTTATTATAAAATGTATCGAGTACAACAAAATGCTTCTTACACAATGTCAATCCAGTGTATAATCAACACAGTAGATAAGCCTTTAAATGAAGCTAAGACTACAGTGTACTATACTGGTGTAAAATTGATTGATTTATTTTTTATCTATTACTCATTTATTAGGTAGTTATAAAACATTAACTATAACTCATTATCTAGCAATTTATTAATTATATATTAACTATAAGCGTCATTATAAATCCTTAAACTGTTAAACAACATAATTCATGAATTAGCAGTTTACTAATGACCTATTACCTAGTTATAACATAGTTATTATAAAATGTATCGAGTACAACCAAATGCTTCTTACACAATGTCAAGCCAGTGAATAATCAATACAGCAAAAAAAGCTTTTAGATGAAGCTAAGACTTCAGTGTACTATACTGGTGTAAAATAGATTCACTCTCCTTTATGGTGAAAATAAAAAAAATAACACGAAGAAGTAAAAATCTACCCCAAAACTCTAAATCTTTGGAAACACATTATTCAGTCTAAAAATATGCTTAGAAAACACATCAGTGCCTACCACTCCTTCACTCCCAAACATCGAACTCAGCCATCCATCCATTCCTTGCACTCACACCGCAGCCCCCCCCCCCCCCCCACCTCCACACACACTTATCTGTCATGCCTGGGATAAGGTGTTGCTGGGCAGAATGACTGACTGCCTGCAAGGCTATACTTGAGCCTGTTTGGTTTACTGTGCAGCCACCGAAGTGTAATTCAGGGTGACGCTTCTGCTTTGCGAGAGGTTGCAACGTTTCATCACACTGGTAATGTATTTTACCAAGCGCAGCAATGTTAAAGATGCATTAGTAATACATAAACTATAAATATCCTTCAAACTTGGATGGCTTAATAAAATGTATTGTACCTACAACCGCATTATTAAACAGTTTACCACAATGGGTCGTTACGCTGACACTAACATAGAGCAGTGGGGATAATGTGGTGCAAATCACAGATTAACGCCCCCCCCCCCCCCCCCATCCCGCACTGCTATGAAGGACTCTAGGTAGTCTTTTCATCGCACAATAAACTTTAATAGTGTTTTTAAACGGAGCAAAGTATTTACTGGATGTAATAGTGGATCCATTTGAATTGGCAAAGTAGGCAATGTGTGTATGTTTAATGGATCATTGGCTTACCAGATGGATTCATGTTTCCGAATCAAACAAGCGCTCTAATTGCTGGCTTCATATCAAATGAACAAGCGTTGCAAACAATAGTATTTAATAATTTAGCTAAAATACGATGACCAGATTTTCAAAATTAATAACCGGGACACTACAATAAATTCTCAACAGGAACTATTTGTAACAAATTGAATTGCTAGTCAATCTGGTAACCGGTGGTTGTACTTTAGCTAATGCTAAATGCTAACTTGGTTGATTTGGAGGACTAAAACTGCCAAAATTACAAAATAAATAAATGACTAAATAAATAAATAATTGTAACTGCGGTGCCCAATCCAAGACACGCTTAGGATCGCCCCCTCATTTGAATATCATCATAACATTATTGATTGATATTTAATTATTATTACGTTATTATATTTATTTTTGTATTTATTTCGACATTTATTTTAATATTTATTTTTTGAATCTCGTTTTATATTTATCTTTACTTTTATACAGTATATATATATATATATATATATATATATATATATATATATATATATATATATATATATATATATATTGTTGTTTTTATTTCCATTTATACATCTTTTTTGTATTTAATTTTTAAATTATATTGTTATATCCGTTTTTATTTTCACTCTTATTTATTTATTTATTTATTTTTATTAAGTCATTTATTTATTTTTAATTTTGGCAGTTTTGGTCCTCCATAGATTTACAGTTCAAAAAAATAATAAGGGAATAGCCAGTCTGGTCACACAAGCTAAAATGCATAACTGGTTTAGTTGGGGGCGGAAAACCAGAGAAATCCACCGACTTTAATCACAAGATCAAAAACGTCCAGAGCATGGAGCAACTATTGAACTGGATCTTTTCAAAGGGCAAGGGATCGAGAGATTTCATCAACTAAAAGGACAGTGTGAGTTCCTGCAGAAATAAAAACAGGATGATGACTCAAAAGATGACCCAATGCCACAGATAAGACACAATGCCTTAGAGACAGTTCACTCACTGACACCCAATAATCAATACGCTTTGAGTTTAAAAGCATCAGATGAGTTTCTGGGACGAGCCACTGAGGGTTTGTGCCGACTGTAAGAAAAACATTTCTTCTGGAATTGTTCTTGGTCTTACTTAGTCTTGAGACCGGCGCGTTTTAAGGGTCTCATCTCAGAAAGAAAGGCATTTGGGCAGACTGGATTTTTCATCCAGACCGATCGAGACCAGGCCAAAACAACGGTTATAGTGAGCCGGGCAGGACAATCCAGTCTTATCCTAAATCTGGCCCAGAAATGGGAATTTTGAGGTCTTTCATAACCACCCTGCTGTGTTTTTTTTTTTTCCTCCTAGAGTTGAGCTCAAACGTTATAGGGTGTATTTTTCTTAACACCTTTTATTCATACTTAGCCTGACAGAATCTTAAGGCCAGTTATTCTTAGTTAATTTTTACCATAATTATATAAGGAAAATGTCAATGTCATTCCTTTCATTGAATTTCAAGCATTATTCCCTACTTTTTCTGTAAAATGTTTAAAAAAAAAAGTTTTTTCATTATTCCCTACATTTTCTGTAGAATTTGTAAAGGAAGTGAAGCATCCGTTTTGCAAATGTACCTTCTTATTCTCTCTAGTCATTTTTATTTTGTACTTGCTATACAGTTGCTATGTCCCGTATGATAATAATGTTTGATGATGTGTTAGCCATTCTTAGTTTGTGGAGTCTTAAACAAATGTCCCTTCTTATTTTGTCTAGTCATTTTTATTTTGTACTTGCTGTACAGTTGTGTTGTCCCTTATGATGATAATGTTTGATATTTTAGCCACTCTTAGTTTGTCTAGTCTTAAACAAATGCCCCTTCTTATTTTGTCTAATCATTTTTATTTTGTACTTGCTATACAGTTGCTATGTCCCTTATGATGATAATGTTTGATATGTTAGCCACTCTTAGTTTGTCTAGTCTTATACAAATGTCCCTTCTTATTTTGTCTAGTCATTTTTATTTTGTACTTGCTATACAGTTGCTATGTCCCTTATGATGATAATGTTTGATGATGTGTTAGCCACTCTTAGTTTGTCTAGTTTTATGCAAATGTCCCATATGATGAACATTGTTGTCAGTTGCTATGCTATTAGTCACTCTTAGTTTGTCCAGGCACTCTTATTTGGTCAAATTTCTCAGTCAAGGTTTCTCCGTCAAGTGTTTTCATCGAGGCCATCTGAATCCAGCCCTGCTCTCTGTTGTTATTTTGTGTTTTTGTATATAATGGTCCTCTTTGTTTTTTTTTTCTTTGATATGTAGTCTTGGGATTGTCTCGATTCTCGATACTGAATATAGCCCTGCTCTCTGTTGTTATTTTGTGTTTTTGTATATAATGGTCCTCTTTGTTTTTTTTTTCTTTGATATGTAGTCTTGGGATTGTCTCCATTCTCGATACTGAATATAGCCCTGCTCTCTGTTGTTATTTTGTGTTTTTGTATATAATGGACCTCTTTGTTTTTTTTTTCTTTGATATATACAGTCTTGGGATTGTCCCGATTCTCGATACTCTCTTGTCTCAATAATATCTGGGTCACGGTCGGTGTAGTCTTGACTTCAACACTATCCGGAATAATGCAAAAAAGAATAGTGCAGTGACAGTCGTATGGCAATTACATGCTGTGTTATTCATTGGCTACAGTTGATGCAGGTGTTGTTACACAGCATATTGCATTACTTCTACCCAAAAAGACTTTTGTTTTGGCATGTGCAGGTGGTGGATGTCAATTTGGAGCAAATTGAAATGAGAATTGTTCAGCCTTGGAAGAGACTGTCATTGTCATACATTTTTCATATGATTATTTCATCGATTTTTCTATTCAGAAAATGACCAAAGAGGAAGTTGTGCATTATGTTGCCACTGCCACACAGAATAGTGGGGCTGCGTTAACAAGTATTCAACTGACTCGTCCCTGCTTTCATACAGAGGAATTTCAACACAATGGATCCGATGTGTTGAGAAACTGACAATACATGCAAGAATGGTTTAAGGACATCCAGACAGTGTAATGGCTTATAATACAGTTATAAGCCTGGCAGAGTCATTGTATTGTACATCAGCAGCATGTTTTCATTTACAGTTTGACCTCGATATCTATTGCTACATATGTGAATGACTGAATGAGTGTATGTGTGCATGCGTGTCCGCGCGCATGTGCTGACGGTGCTTGACAGACTTGATTGTTGTGTTGTTCCAGGCGGCACGGATTTTCATGCTCAGCATTTAGGAGACTTAAAGACAAGAGAAAGGGGGTAAGTTACCTATCATTTGATGCCGCCTGTCTTGCAAAATCCCACGCTTTCCGATGGGAAGAAAATGCTGATGAAGCAGAACAATAGAAGAAGGAAAAAAAGCAGTCGGTCCTGCCCTCTTGGTTAAGATGAATGCAAAATCCTGACTAGGCAAGCGAACCCCTCCTTAGCAAGTTTGTGTTTTCCAAGCTTATTTGACTGGATCAGCATTCTAATGAAAGTCCTAAATCTCCATTGGAGTCCCATTTGTCTCTTTTGTTAATATGCAACTTGCACCTGCAGAAAAACCTCATAACATAAACACTTCTTGCCAGCATAGGAAGTTTCCCTCTATTAAATTAGACGTGACGTGAAGGTAAGATTTTTTCCCCCCTTGCTTAACACTTTTTCTCGCTACCTTTCATCCTATGGGTCCTGTCTGAGCACCATAATCCTTTGGATCAGGTACTGAATCATCAAAAGCGGAATATGGACTCCAGGCTAGCCCCGTCATCTCAACACAAAACCTGGAGAACATTTACGTCTAACAACTTCAAAAGTTTTGCTCATCTGGAACTTTTGAAGCAACCTGAGGCTCTTTACTTATTTTGTGTGTGTGCGTTTTCGCGCATATGTATGTATGAAAGCATTTTCGTTTCCAAATAGAAAACGGCGCTGACCAGCTGCTACCTTATGCTCGTCAAGGCCTTGGCTTGTTGCACGTTGGCAACAGGAAATCTTGGCAGTGGTGCCTTGCTGTACATAATCAATGAACAATAGGAAGCCCCAAAAAATTATGCTCCAATATTTGTCACTTTATTTACTTTCTGCAGTTGTCGTATTTTGGAATTTAATATTTGGAGGTGTGATTGTGTATATCAAGCATTTTCAAAGCTATAACTAAAAAAAAGAGCAAAGTTTGTACAGACAATTGAGGGGGGGAAAAAGTCAAAAAAATTGACAAAAAAACAACAACTTTAACTGAACGGCTGAGACAGACCGTATCATAACCAAATTGTCACTTTCCTTTCTTTTCTTTGGTCCTTCCTCGGGTCTCCTGACGGCCTCACGACTCTGGCTGGAAGTGTTCGGTTTAGGTGAACGGTATGGGATTTTTTTTAATAGGTTTTAGGTGAACTAATGATTATGTCTTTGACTGCCAAAAACGTTAAATAACGTTTAGTAAAATCCTATGGAGGAGTGCCAAAGACGTTAAAAGACGTTTGTTTCAAAACAAAGGTGAAACTAACCATTTTCTATTGTTGATTACTGAAAAACGAAATAAGGTAGAAACAAACTTGTTTTTCTGATGAAAGATGAGAGTCCAATCTTTCATTTGGTAGTATGTGTGTTTCCATAGTCCAAACACATAATTTTCTATGGACCTTGAAAGATCAGTCAAAATGCTTAAAATCAGCTGGCACCCACGGCATCCCTTTTCTGAAAACGTCTGGCAGTCAAAGAGATACACACACACTCGCACGCACACACACATACAAAAAAAAAAAAGAGCAATGATGATGACATGTCAAATCGGTAAAATTACCGAATGAACAATACTGAGCTATCCAGAAAAAAAATAATAATAATAATTGTCATTCGTCACAAAGAAATCCATGCGATAACTTTGTTTGATAAAAAAACTTCACGTGTCTTAACCACAGCCCTTGGACAACTGAACAGCTTGTCAATGAAGAGCAAAAAAAAAGCCCTTGGAAATAATAACCGCGTAGTTTAACCATTCTGGGTGGTCCTATGGGAAAGATGCAATAGTGGCTTTTGCCTGAATGGGGATCACTTTGAATGGTCTTCCACTTTCATTATCCTTCGCCTCCGTGCCATTGCTGAGGTATAAATTGTTGCATGGTCTCCTGTTTCTATGTTTCACCCTTTAGAGATGGACATGCAGGGTGGCCTGTCAATCGTAACAACACAACCTGCAAAAAGAAATGTACGTTTATGTAAAGAGAATTAGCTGACACTAAATTCCACTACTGAAAAAAGACAGAATGTAGTTAGTACAGGCAATCTATCAGTTTTTTTTAATGTTATACTATTTTAGCAAACCAAAATTATCAAGGAAGGTGCAAACTTAAAAAAAGTTACAATTTGTTATTACTTATGTTGAAATGTATCAAAATAGTCAGTAGTGGAAGTTGAAGCTGCGTGACTACATCTGACCATGCTCATCACTGCATTAAATACATCCCTAAATTATATGACTGAACAAACTTGAGCCTGTCTATTCAAAAAGTTTGGCCAACAGCCCATGAAATTGCGCCTTTCGCATGCAGCAGCCTGTGAACCACTTGGCAAGAGATGGCTAGATGGTGAGATGAGGCAGGGTTCCGATAAACGAAGCTGGCATTTGTTTGAATGCTTGCCCGCGGCCTCTGGGAACCGTCTCGAGACAATCCACAAAAACGGACACAACCGGTTCCCCACCTGTTCCTCTCAGTGAATTCTTGTCATTTGCGAAAGAAGGCGAATCAAAGTGACTTTATCATTTTCGTCAAAAAAACAGCAGATAGCCTTTTTATTATGTTTTTCCCCCTAAATGAAATCACCAAAAACACACAATTCAGGAGGTGCATCCCTCGTGGAATTCTTCTATATTCATGCGGTCTTCACGTGTAAATATGAAGTTGTCATGAGCAAACTCACAGCTCACATAGGGAATGTGGGATACCACAAATATGCCTTTGCTAGTCCCGGTTTCATTTTCCTGCCAAACCAAACACACCTTAGCTAAAAGTTTTAAACAAAGACCATGAGAAATGAACATGAAATTATATTTGCATCATTTTTTAATTCCCTTTTTCAAACTATTCACCATAGCTGGCGTCTTTGTATGGTACACAATGTACACTAATATACTGTACTCTCTCTAAGGCCCCGCCCACACGAAAGCCAGTTTCAATGTATCCTCACAAGTTTGCTTTTGCAGCAAAATATTTCGCTTCTTTATTCCCACATTCAACAAGCGGTGTTGCACTTGAATCACCCGCCATCATCACTTCTCCCGAGTTCGTCTTTTTCCATGTTGTTTCGATACATGCAAAGCCATGTTTGTTCTGTAGATTGCAATAAAGTTAGTTTTCAAAAAAAAAAAAAGTTAGGGGGGAAAAAAAGTGTTCATCTTCTTCACTGATTCTTCTTCTACGCTTTCCGTTAACTCCCTGTGGCTGCGCTACAGCGCCACTCCAGACTTGGCATATACATTACAGCCGTTAAACGTCCTCAGCGTCTTCTTTTGGACACACGCAAGTCTTAAAAATGCTTCTGTATGTACGAGATTTGTTTGAGGAACAAAACCCGCTTGCTTCTGTAAGTCTTACTTGACAAATGAATAAATAATGACAATGTTCTAAGCCCAACCTTTTTTGCTCCCGTGATTGACTTTTTTTTTTCTTTTAAGGGGATGGAACCCAAGGTGTGACCATGTACCTGTTTTGCAAGCATAGAGCGCTACCAGTGAGCAAAAACTACGAACATAAAAGGTTAACCTACTTTTTTCTAAAAAAAAAAAAAAAACTTTTTTTAATGCATAACAATAAACCCTGGACACACGGACAAAGATGTAAAAAAAAATAATAATAATAATAAAAAAAATTGACATTTCCATTACCTTATGTGCACTTGCATAATCGAACATCAGAATATAGTTCAATGCAAAATTCAGCATAATTCTGTCCTCAAACCTCAACAATGACCACGATAATACAACCATTGTTTAACTAATTCTTCCCTGCGCAGTGTTAATTACATATAGAAGAGTAGCAAACAGCTTATTCATAATGATCTCCCCTGGGTCCCTGTGTGCTTATCCTGTAGTGCGCTAATGGGGTTACTCCTCTGTGGATTTCCTTACAGACAAAACCAAATATGCATCATCTGGGTAAACAGTCGAGATTTACATATTCAGCAATACAAACATGACCTAAAATAGTATCATCAAAGAGTTTTAATCCACGTTGTAATAGCCTTGAACATCACAAAGTTTCAAAAGATACAAAGCATGAAAATATGTCAGCTGCATATTGTAGCCACGATATGCTTGTTTTTTTGTTTTGCCATTGGGAAAATAAGTTATGCAAAGGATGCATACTTCTACTATATCGACTTATATTCATTTGGTGTCAAATGTCGCTAGATTTGGAGCTAGTCGTTTTTTTTTTTGAAAAACACAAGGAAAATCATTAAGTCTTGCGACAAAGTCAGCAAGTTGACAACTGACTGCATCATAGCAGTTACGATTTAATCACCGATGCTCACAAAGTAAATTGGTACCTTCCAAGCAACCAATCAAAATTCTCATTGTTCCCAATAGGACTTTAAATCCCACATACAAACACTTACCGACTCAGATTCTTGGTGTTTTCGACCTTAAACCTGAATCTGTACTAAATTCGACTTAGGCTAAGACCTAAGGCACAAGTACAGCCTACCTGCCATTTCAATCTTGTATTAATGGGGTACATTCTTTCTCCTTTCATGAAAGGTATCCTGAGATTGGCATCACCCTGACACTTACTTTGGCACCCAAGAAAAGAAAGAGACTTGTGGCAGAAGACACGCGGTGCCTGCCTCCGATGTCGTGTTGATACTCTGGGGACGTGGCCTGATCTCATGTTTCACCAGATCTCATTACAACATATGCTGCTTCATTCCATCCTCTATGTTCAATTGCTAAGTCTGTGATGTTGAATTGGAGTTTGCATCTTTCAATTAAAGATTTGTTCAGCTACAAACTGGATAATGTATTCTCTATTCTTTCACTAGCCGTCTCCTTTCGCAAAGCTTCTCAAGTGTCAAAACTATATCTATGATGGGCGTCATTTCATCCCTTTTGTGCTCACCTCAACCCACACAAAATTCCTTTGTTTCTATGTTTTTGGCCGACCCGATCATTCTGTTCACCAACATTCCTTTTTGTCATCTCCATTTTAGTAGAACAAAGAAGTGTGAACTGATTTTGAAAATTAAGAACCAGGACAATGGTTGACAATGACAAAACACACAAATTTACAACTTATCCAATATAAAATTATTCACAGAACATACATTACTCAATATATGATGAAGAAAATGGGACTCTCAGACTCCGACATTTGTCTCCAATGCTTACAAAACACTAGAGACACTTATGTTCATGCTTTATGGTTATGTACTCCGGTTATGTATTTCTGGACTAAAGTCTTAGAAAAACTTTCCGCTATTTTGGACTGTAGGATACCTTTATCTCCAAACTTGTGTTTGCTAGGTGACCTAACAATAACTGACTTACCACATAAACAATTTCAATCTACACTTGTAGCCCTTACTATCGCTAAAAAAACAATTCTTGTTAACTGGAAAAATAAACAAACTCTGAATATCGACCAATGGTCTAACCTCCTCATAAATCACATTTTAATGGAAAAAATATCTGCCTCAAATAAAAACCAAATATCAAAATTTATAGAAACATACTACGCACATACTACGGTCTACGCATATAGAATGTTTTAACCTAATTCCGGTTACTTAATTCTGTCTGTTAGCAAGAGCCACTACATCGTGATAACTTACATTGATGTTTCTGCATTTGGCAATTTATTATTATATTATATTATTAGTATGGGATTTTTTTTAATGGGCTTTAGGTGAACTGATGAATACACACACGCTCGCACGCACGCACACACACACACACACACACGCACATACACATACTCACCCACATAAAAAAAAAAAAAAAAAAAAAATATATATATATATATATATATGTGTGTATATGTATATATATATGTATATATATTTTAAAAAAAAAACAAAAAAAAAACAAGACACTACACTTTTGCTACAAATCAAATATACAATAAATTCTCACCAGGGACTATTTAGAACAAATGTAATTGCTAGTGTCCGGTGGTCGTGTTATTACTTTAGCTAATGCTAAATCCTATTTTGATTGACAGCTCAACAGAGCTAAACAACCAATGCACGCACCATTATCTAACCTTTTATTTGCAGCTATTGGAAGTTGGCTATGCTTTTTACCTCAATCCGGTCCTGCATTGTACCATTGTAAAATATGCCGCCAGAAAAACTCGTGTTGGGTCGTACCGACAACAGCAGCATTAGGCTAGTAGGACAACCGGTACATTACTCATGATTCTTACACACAGAAACAGGAAGTATGACGAAAAAAACGTCTGTGAGCGATTCGATGCGTTTGAGAATGAGAATGTGAATGCGAAAGTAAATAGGAAGGAATTTAATATTTTTATATAATATTTTTATATTGTATGAATCGCTTTGACAAAAATGGGATGCGTAAAAGTGAGACAAAACAATAGAGCTGGGGATATAGCCGGAATTCGGGACACAAAGCTCAAAACGGGACTGCCAACTGACAGCAAACCACCAATTATTAAGAAAAAAAAAAGGTGATTAAAACATTCTATTGAGTTTATATCATTTGTGACGATGATAATTTGACGGTGATGCAAAGCAAAGCCTAGGAGCAGCTGCAAATGGCTAATTCCGATAGTGTGTGAACTGTTGATTGGTGGCAAAAGGTGTCTGCGGCTAATCAATAGAGTTAGCGCTTGCCAGCCTGCGCCACCAGATTCAAGCGCTCGGCACCTGCAGCTCATTTTGGCTTGATTGTCATCAGAGCTCATCTGTTTGCTTGTATTCTAGAAACGCTCCAATTAGAAGACTTGGGTGGTTGTTAAATCACAGTATAGAGCAATTTGCAACATTGACAATTATGTGCGATATAGTTAAATCATTTAAACAGCTGGATGTAATCAGTCGCTTGCATTTTCAACACCAATGTCGTAGCATAAAAAAAACACCAGCCTCTGCAGTAATGTATAGCAATCCAATGCTGCCAGGGTGAAGACACTGCTTGCGGCTATCATTCCCCAGTCTTTGTTTTCGCCTCTTTTGAAGTAGGAGACGAGTCAAAAATGACGCCATTAATACAGAACCTATTCCTCCTGAATCAAAAGGAACACCTCACCCAATGTAATGACGGCCGTTTCTCTCTTCGCCTGCGGTGCTTTGCTTTTACTCATCACAGCGAAGGAGGTCGTGAAGGTTGGGTTTGTACTGTATGTAGCAATTTCTGTTATATTTCCTTTTATTGATTATATATCATTTGTGGGAGAATAGAGTACTTGCAAATTGTTTCTGTGCTTCTCAGGCAATAAAACATATTGCTTCGTCGAATGTCCAAACAACATTGATCTGCAGAACAGAATTGGCTTTTAACATTATGTAATAATAGAATATTATGACCGTTTTTTGGGTTTTTTTTTTTGCATGTAGCTCATTTAGTTCTTCTTTCTCCTGATAACATACATCATTGGTCCGTTTTATGGTCATCTATTCTTTGTCCATAGATGTCTCGAATTGGGTTTCTTTCCTTGGGTTCGGCGGTTAAAACAGATAGTAGTCAGGTTTCCATCCAATTGTTTCAAAATTTTTAAGCTAATTTACTGAAAATGTGCAAAACGGACATGTGATTTATGCTGGTTTCCATCTGTTCTTCTTTTGTGAATATTGAGAGGGGACTGTAGGTGGCGGTATACACCATAGAGATGTGATCCCCACCAGTAATTTAAAAGAAGAAGAAGACGAGGAAGCAACTGCACCATGCGATGACATGTGAGTTTTCTTTTGTAATTCTTGATAAGATTCTTTGCTGTTTTCCGTCTAAAATTGCATTAATATTTGCTTCTTTAATTTATTCCAAAAAGATTTCTGTTTTGTTGTCCCCCCCAAACACACCTTACTTTATTGTCCGCCACTGTATCGTTTCTTCGCAAAACCTGTTTCCATAGCCAAAATTAGCATTTCCCTTTTTTGATACGCTTCAAAATCTAAGCGTTTCCGTTCAGTTTTACTTTGCATTTCTTGAAAATTCGAATAAAAATGAGTGGATGGAAACCTGAATATTTTTTAACAAGTATAAAAAAAAACCAGGACTTTTGTTTTGAAAATGTCAAATTCCTCATTTAAGGTCTATTTGCATATCTGTCACGTTAGCCGTAGCAGAAACCACCGTTGAAAGCTGCTGTGACTTGAGCCCAAATTAGGCCGATTTGAAAATATCATGATCCGGCGCCATACTCAGGCTTTAATTGTTTGCTTTGACCAAGTAAAAGTATATTACTGGCATAATAGGATAATAAGAAACACTAATGCAACCCCCAACGGACTAGCACATGCTTTTTCTACACTAAAGGCTATTGCTGGTTGTGGTACGAATATAAATTAACAATGAATGTTTTTTTTTTGTAACGTACTTAGATCGTTATGCCATTTTTGTTTTTGCATTTGAAGGCTACTCACGCATATGCGCTGCAGTTGTCTTAAAACTATTTGTAAAACAGCGCACACACAAAATAAGACAGGAGTGAGATGAAAAGGGGGTTCTTAGGGAAAGGATGGGGGGTTCCTTTCATATTCACCGCATGTTATGGAAAGTCATTACCCACAACAATAGAATTTCTGCTCTATTTGCTTGACATATTTTCCCTTCAGTTCTCTTGAGTGTGCTACCCCCTGACTGTAGTCTACACTACACGACCCAATTCCTAGTCCTTCTAGCTTTGTACCTCAAAATCTCACTAAAGATAATATTATAGTTTACTTTTCTTTTCCCCCTCTATTGAACAACACTCTCAAAAGTCTGCTGTGATCGGTTTCAGCTCACCAGCCACCCTAATGAGGACAAGCGGTACAAACGAAAAATAAAAAAGAAGATGAGAAATGGGTGGATCTACTGATGTATTGTAAATTTACAAACCAAAAATATAGGATGAACTTGTGCCAGGTTGAGAAAAAAAAAACGGAGAAAACTGTCCGCATCATACTTTGTGGTCAGGTCATTGAAATATACGTAATGCTTGGTCATTAGCGTGTACCCTGTCTATCATTCATGTGGAACACAATGGAGCTTTTTAAAGTACCCAGTCAGAGGCTGAAATTGCTTGGAGGTTGAACTCACTGCAATCAAATCTGATTGCTCTATAACAATTAACCAGCTCTGGGAAAAAAGCAAGATGCAGCGATGGTTCCAAACAAAACACTTGACAAACTACTGTAATAACCCAGTCCTCCCACTGAAAGCCCAGCATGTGGGAACTGTTCTAAAATGGGTGGGAGAGTTCTCGTCTTTCCTCCCATCTCTCATTCCAGTCTCTTATTTTTGAGTTTTTTCTCCTCAGTGTCCTCTTAGCAGACCCACAGAGTGGGAGGAAAGGGGAAGGCTTTCTGGCACAAAACTTGCGGTTTTCAAAAAAAAGAAGAAAAAAAAAACAGGGCCTATAATACATCATCAGCCTGCTCCCAAGGCTGTCGTTGATCATTTTTTTTTCTACAGAGCATCATCCTGTTGCACAAACACAACCTCAAACCACATGTTGACAAACTCAAATTTACTCCTCCCGATCTGCACAGTCAAATAGCGCCAGCATTGTTTTTTATGCTTATGAGCATGTCCTTAATCTTAAATCTCACAACTGTATTTATTGGTAGCCAAAAAGCAAAATAAGCTACTATGTGTATCCTTTTCATTATACCTGAACACTCCCTCCCAAGTAGCTCACAGGTTACAAAGGCTGGTTACCTTTTTGCCCAAAGTGCAAAGCTGAGGGACCCCACTGGGGCTCTTGTTCCCGCCGATATAGAAAAGAAAAGGGCTCACATATTATTGAACTTTATGAAACATTCCCTGGGAGGCTTGGTGACGGAAAAAGTGTCAGGTAGATCATTTTTTTCATTTCGTGTTGTGATGAAAGCTTGCTTTGAAACCCACCCTTAGCCCTTGATCGCAGAGTGTGTTGTTCGACAACAAGCAGAACACAAATATATATTAGCGCTCAAACTGCCAACAAAAATCCACATTTGCTATTCATATTGACACCGGATGGTGGAATCCGCACAAATGGTTTACTCAATGGACGTTTTCCGAAATGCACATCAACAAATGACAAATCCAATTTGATCAAAATTATAAATGGAGTACACTTATATAACGCTTTATCTTGATCATATGTTTACAAAGCTCCATTTTCATTCAAACGTATTGAATGTAGCCTAAACCGGCGCGTCAACTCACCTGAAGCTTAACCTTTTTTGTTTAAAATAACTTACTCGCTTCCATTTTAAATCCATCTATATTGCTACTGGCCTCATCCTAGCTAGCGCTAAGCTAATTTGGTCTTGCATCCCGTTTGAAAACACCCTTTCGTTTGTTGCCAGCATTAGCAGCGTTAGCCAGTGAAGGGAAAATAACCATGGTTTGATATGTCCTCATGTAACCTCTTATATAAGGATATGTTGTTGTCCCGAACTGTTGTACGAATCCAGGGGCCCGACAATTTTTGAATAAAGGGCGGAATCAACCTGGGAACTCTTCCTTGTTTATACTATAGTCCTCCCTGCTTCGGAAACATGTTTTCGAGGGTGCCTGGGAGTGAATGCCTTGTTTATACTACAGTCCTCCCTGCTTTAGAAACATGTTTTCGAGGGTGCCTGGGAGAGGGCTTGGCCAGCCCGGTTTCTCACGCTCACAACTTTTTGTTAATGAATAAAAGACGGAGCGGCACACGGTGTGGGTAGAGTCAGCTGTGGGATACGTACGATCGCCTAGCCGTTTTGCAGCTCGTTTTACCCGGACCGTCGGCTCTCCGGTCTAGTGTCAAGGTAAGCGCTGATGATGATCATATTATGCTGCTTAGCGTTGAAGTGTGTTGATTGCTGTTTGCGGGGAATAAAAGGCACATTTGTTCTAGCACAGTATATCAGTCTCTGTGTATTAATTGTTACCGCCGATCACTCACGATCCTACATAAAAATATAAAAGTGAAGTAGTGTTTTCCACAAAACAGCCAGCCATCAGATAAGCACTAGCCGGCCAACGTAGTCCGTGGCATTCACCCGTGCACTTACCCACGTAGCTATGTCAGCCATTGGGAGACATTCCTTCCAAAACCATTGCCATTGTACCCCTTCCATGCACAACCCAGCCTATTGACTCAGAGTCTTAGCATCAAAACAATCTTCACTCTGAGTGGACTCATTTTTGATAGCAGATGGAAACCAATTCAGCCCCGATCCCCACATGTGACGATTCCTTAGCATGGCAGGGGTGGACAGGAATGAACTAAGCGATAAGGAAAGTCCAGAGCTCGTTGTCACTGCCCGTCGCAGAAAGTCAAGACGTGTGACAGATCATAAAATTAACATCCTGCACCTTTCTGACACATACATGTATAGGCATTGCCCAAACAGAACTGCTGCCCAGAGATAGCAGCTTAACCAATCACCATGAAAGAGGGATGGTAGGGCGAAGGATGAGAAAAAGAGGCGGTAGAATGATGACAATTTTCTTCTTTTTTTTTTTTAAACCAAAAAGTACATTTTCATTTGCACCAAGTGAGTCACGAGTGATTATGTTATAGTTAACTCAAGTCAAAGCCTCTGCCATCTTTGCTTCAGCATCTTTGCTGACCAAAAGCAATATCGGAAGCACATTTTCTGCATGATTGAGCTCAATGTTTTAGGAATCTCAATGACTCTGCTGCGGCCGATCTGGATAAAAATTGGAAAAAAATGAAATAAGACAGCAGCACTGTGATTTTAAAGTGCTTCTTCTGTCCAAGTGATGGTAGGTCAGATAGTGAGGACTGGTGAACAGAGGGGATTTCAACTCCAGGGTGAACAACCGACGCATGTACCTTTGCCACAATTGGAGCGCTGAATTCAAGTAACTAATCCATAACGTAAAGCAAACGCTCTTCATATTCTTATAGTTCTCTTTTTATGTCCTTGATAACAGGATTGGTCTAGTGGGGAGAATTCCCTTGGTAATATAGTATCTGTGGTAATATAGTATATACATTATGTAGAAATGTTGTGCTTCAGAGTAATTAATATACTGTAAACCACCTAATTAGTTGCGATACAGGATATGTAGTATATACAATAATTAATAATTCTCAATTTGGATTAAGATCCCGGATACAAGCGGCCGAAATGGGTTTCCTCCGCAGGGTATCCGGGCTCTCCCTTAGAGATAGGGTGAGAAGCTCGGTCATCCAGGAGGGACTCCGTGTCAAGCCGCTACTCCTCCGCGTTGAGAGGAACCGGTTGAGGTGGCTCGGGCATCTGGTTCGGATGCCTCCTGGACGCCTCCCTGGAGAGGTGTTCCGGGCATGTCCCACCGGCGGGAGGCTCCGGGGACGACCCAGGATACGCTGGAGAGACTGTCTCTCGGCTGGAGGAGGAGCTGGCTGAAGTGGCTGGGGAGAGGGAAGTCTGGGCTTCCCTGCTAAAGCTGCTGCCCCTGCGGCCCGACCCCGGATAAGCGGTAGATAATGGATGGATGGATGGCTGGATTAACTGTACCAGAAAAACTGTTGTGGTTGTTATTTAAGAGTCATTTAGAACCGTACAGCATCAAATATTTTAGTTACCTTATTTTACACCAGCTACATGAGTTGTCTCATCATTTTACTCATAGTGAAAACTTAGCTTGATTATCTACAGTACATAAATTTCAAGTCAAGCTATGGCAGGGTTTTTACTTTATGGACTTGGATTTTCCACCTCTGATTTTGATGCACTCTTGCATTGCATATTGTGTTTTGTTTAAAAAAAAATTAATCAATTTCGTCCCAAACCCACCAGGCAGTGTAAGCTTCTCTCTTCATAGCCACTGAAAAGAGAGCTTTTGTGAAATGCCACATTGCAGTAAGTATTATGCTGTGACAATGCAGTTGCTGGGTTCAGTAATATTTACAGTATATCATAAAAAAGCTTCAATATGGCCTCTAATATTTACTCCACCCCCTCAGTTCTGTCTCATAACAGCATACCACAGGGACTCCTATGGCCTTCTTGGCTCCGACATCATTCTGTACTGTATATTGCACACTATTGTCACAATGATTTCACGGTTACCTGGCGAAAGCTTTTGAACGCAGCGAGTGGTGATGTGTAAGGGATAATAATGCAAAATTTCACAAAATGTCCTCGTTTAAAGATGGAAAGCCATGGAAATGCATACATCTATCCATCTGTGGGGGTTGCCAGACGTGTTCTCAAACTAACACACGTCGCTCGATAAAACTCTCAGCCAGGGCTCCCATCAGCCACGCGGCGTCCTGACTGATGGCTCCCTCAGCAACCCCCTGAATGACTGCACCCATAACCATTAGAGAATATGGAATATGAGCAATAAGCTTACATTGAGAAACATATGCTCCCGATTCATCAGCCAGGCGGTTCTTCCTCTCGACTGATGCTAGTACACGGGCACGGGGGACAACTTGATGCTGAGGAAGCCAATAAAACAGCACCAAACCTTGCCAGACCGTCCACTGCCGCACTCGCGTGCTGATCTAAAGGGCCATTAAAACTCTGCGACACCCGATACTGGATGCCCACAGGGGGGCTGTGGGTCTGTTCTCATCTTGGCTTTTACAATCAGGCTCATTTCTAAGGGAGGACATTCATGCGCAGGGTTCAATTCTAATGAAGTCAGGAACAGGCGTGAAGGATCCCTACAAATGTAACTTTATATATGTATGGGCGGTCTGGGACGCTGCTGTGAGCTTAGTCTCTCAGATAAAGACATCAATTTAAATTATGTTAGTGAATTATTTGCAGATTTTATTGCCATTTGTAGTGTAGTGACAGAGGAGGAAATTGTTTTTGTCCTACTGCCTAACAATCTTGTTTGACAAGTAGATGTGTTAGTAATTTCAAAGCCAAATCATACGCCCTTGAGGTTATACGATTTGCAATTTAACCAAAGATATTCGTTCATGCGTTAATGGAATATGAGATAAACCGCAAAATCCATCCGTTTTTATCAATATCAGAAGGCGGCCATTTTGCCGCTTGCTGTCGAGTGAAAATTACATCACAGTTGCTCAGGTAAAACAAATTACAGCTCAGCTTCAAAAAACAAGTGAACTGTGATTGGTCATTGCCTGAACCCTGCGCAACATTGATGTCATCTTTAGTCGACAGCAAGTGGCAAAGTGGCCGCACCCCTGCGATGGATAAAAACAGCTGGATTTTGCTGCATAACTCATATTCCACAAATCTCATATTAATCAGAATATCATGTTTAGACTAGTGGGGTCACAGATAACATGATTTTGTCAAGAAATGTCGAAGGTTGACTTCCCCTTAAAGCCCTCAATTTGGAGAATGAAAACATTAACTCTGGGCATAACTTTATTTTTTGTATTTTTTTTTGAAGCACTCTTAATTAACCACCCTTATCAAGGACTAAACTGATATGTATATATAATAGACAGACATTTACATAGAGTTTATAGACTTGTGTATGTCGAAGTATGGCTGTAACTTTGTTCCAACACCCTCCTACTTTATCACACTTAAGCATGTAGATCAACTGCCACAACTTTTTATTACACCATTACCTTAAGTCAATAACAAATAGACCATTTATTGTTTAATTTGAATAACATCTTACTTTTACCGTTTTATTCAGTCGCTTTAGTATGTTTATCATTCCTTGACATTTGCAAAACAGCAAATTCAATTCTCAATATAACAGTGTACTCTAGAGATACATTCTGATGTAAACACCACCTAAAGTTTAAATGGCAATTATTGTTAATTACAAGTTCCACCTTAGTGTATGTGGAAGATTGACAGACAAAATTCATCTTTACAGATGTGGAAAATCCAGGTCCAGAATGTAAAAACCCTGCCACAGTTTGGCTTTAGCCCCTTGTGCTAGCTATCTAGCTAGCTCCTGTTAGAAGACTATCTTTGTCTTCTGCGTGTTCGTTGTTGTTCGGGTAGAGAGAATGTTGACTGTTGTGAACATAAGTACACTCTACTTAAGGAAAACAGCATCTTCCTACACGTGATTTTCCAGGTTCACAACAAATATCTTCTTTTCAGTTTTCTGATTGACTAAAGGCGCACCATGATCCGGGCTTATAATTCCATCTCTTGCTTTAAATATTCATGTTTGTGTGGACTTACTTGGCCTAAGGAACTGCGCTTGGTTCTATGAATGTTTACAACTGACAAACTCAGGTAACCTTACGCCTCACCTGAAGCCTGACTTGTTTTCCAAGTTTTCAAATACACCTGTGAGATAATACTTAGGTAAAATTACACCACCATTTAAAGCTCTCCCTTCCCACACATCTCCGCCCCGCTCCCGCTTCTACCCCCTCCCCTTCTCATGTCGGGTCTCAAAAAGTGTGCCAGTGGCATCAGTGCATGCTGTAAAGGCCAACTCGGCAATACTATTCAGAAGTGAGCCCTGTGGATTTGTTTACTTAATCCAATATTTATGCTTCGTGCATGTTTTTGAATGCAAAACAGGTTTTGCTTCCAATAAACAAAATAGGCTACACAGGGCAAAGATAAATGCGTAAAAATAGACGAATGGTGAAAAACTGTTGAAAGGCTCGCTTTGGAAATGTTTGCAGATCCTTGGAGGAATCATCACACAGGGTGAGCGAAATGGCTTCTCTTAATTTGCACTACGACTGAGACAAAGTTTGCTGGAGCCCAGTCAAACTGCAATCTGGGGGTGTGAAATTATTATATTTAACCAGCGTAAAATTGCAAGCCAACATCATATGACCTGCTTTCAAATAGAAAATGTTGGAATGGAATGTCAGACAACAAAGCCTTGTTATTTCCGGAAGCAGTTATTAATCACCCTAAAGTCATTAGAGCCTCATGCTTTTACCCTCTTCCTTCCTTATGTTTTTATTTTTTTCCCCTTCATCTAATAAACTCGAGGCGCTGACACGCAACCCGCCAGGCTTCCCGTTCTGTCTCCCTCTGTTGGTCATTACTGTCTTCATGTTTCTTGGACGGGTTGTGACTGGGGGAATTGCTCTTTTAGGGATCAATAAAGTAATCTGAAACTGAATCAATACAATTTACAGTAGAAATCCAGACTATGGGACATACTGTATATAATATTGTATGAATAATATGGTCATGTGGTATTTTTCTTAAGATCTACTTTTCACAACAGTGTTCCTTCAGGGTTTTTTTCTGGTTGCACAATACAAATCAGAAGTCCTTCATCTGGAGGGCAACACACGCACACACATAAAAATAATTCATGAGTGCGCCAAAGGAGTTGACATCACTCACATAATATTGACGATTCTTTATTTTATGTAAAATAAATATGATTTTATTTCTACTGTTTTGTTATTGCATCACAATCTAATCTGCTTCCACCAAGCTAACATTTTACAAGTCAATTTTTATATATAATTTGCATCCAGCAGCCATGCTCGTTAACGTTTAGCATTTGAACGGCTTCTCCATTTCCTTCTGAATGACCTCAGGCATAAGGATGTGAACAATGAGATAGAAAGTCACGTACACTTAAGCTAAATGAGTTGTGAAGGCACTTTAAGTGATCAAAGACTTTCTAATTACTCATGATAGTTGAACATGTTGAGCTAGAACAATATATGAAACTTTTAACTCCCCTCACCAATCTGAGCCTGGCGCAGAATCAAGCACCATACAATAATCACTTGGCACAGGCAATTATAAAAAAATAATTAGAATATTAATTAAAATTTCTCATTAGTACACCCTGATGTTTTAGGAAATTAGTTTAATGATAGGGGGGCTCTGGTCTTCATCCTTTCTCAGCAGGGGCACAGTTTGCCCTGAGAGCAAGAGTTAAAGCCCGGGAAAAGTGTCAAAGCATACTGTGAATATAAATGAGGAGAAGAAGAGGGAGGAAGTCAAAGAGAGTTGGAGGTGGTGCATTGGATTAAGTGGTGGCGTGTTTTAATTGGAGTGCTGCTGGGATATTTACATGCTTAATGTGTAACCCAGATTTTTAAAGCACAGCATAATGTACTGCGGCATTCATAAACAGTTTGATACCATCTGTGGTCTAAACAATAGAACTCAGTACGGCAAGATTTTTTTTAAAAATTAGATACTGGTGTCAGGCGGAATGATCACAATTTCAAAACAATCACTTTTTTTTTAGGGAAAACTAAGAAAAAAAAAGTTAATTCATTATAATTTGAGAGCAAACTATTTCAACCCTTCAGATTGGTACATTTTTGTGTGAGAAAATAACATCACGTGGGGACTGACCATTGGTGTTGCTTTGTAGGGGAAAAAAAGACTACATTTCAACATAGGAATTTTCTAGCTTTCCTACTGATTTTAAAAACTGTATTTACACACAAACTATATTGGTTCTTCTAAGTCAGGGTTAGGGAACCCTGGTCCTCGAGAGCCACTATCCTGCCTGTTTTACATGTCTCTCGCCTCAAACACGGATGACTCAACTCATCAGCTAATCAGGTAACGATCTTGTTCATCAATCAGGTGTGTTGACGGAGGGAGACATGGAAAACAGGCAGGACAGCGGCTTTTGAGGACCAGGGTTCCCTACCACTGTTGTAAGTCATATATGCTATGTCATGCTCCAAAGTGCAAATCAACTACGTCGTTTTTGTGTAATCGGTAAAAGTTACAAAACAGCCAATAAACGGTGATCAAAACATCCTATCTCATGCTTGTCAAATGGAATTGGCATTCCCTGTGATTTTCTTTCAGTTTTGCCATAGTTACCTTGGAAAAGTAACTTAGTTAATTTGCTGATTACTTGCTTTCAAAAGTACTTAGTTACTTTACAGATTACTTGTTTTAAAAAAGTAGCTACATTAGATAAGAGTTTACGTGGTAATTACAAAACTCAACATTTATCATGAACATTGTTTATAAATATAATGATTACATCTGGGGACCTCCGGTCACACAATCTGGTGTGGCTATGACTTTTTTTTTCCCCTTTTTTTTTTTTGACAAAAAGTTATTAAAGCTACGTAGATAACACTAGGCTGTCAACAGTGCTCCTTTCTGTGGTATTAAATGTTGCCTCTTATTAAAAATATTGATGTTACTTACATGAAGAAGTGAATATATGCTTCAAAGTCACTTTTAATGATATTTTAAAAGTATCTAAAATCTGATTACTTGACTGGAAATAGTAATGCGATTAATGGTTGCGGGTATATTTCCCAAGGTATGCCACCAAAAAAAGCATGCAAGTGCTATGCATTCAGCATCAAAATTGAGCTCAAGAAACTGGACCAGGTGCTTGAGTTCACAAAGTTATTTATTAACCAAGATCAGCATTCAAATTTATTCCATTGCCACAGCTGCCACCGTCTCACGCTCACCCCACAAACACAAAGTGCTTATACCCTCTCTCCATCTTATCTCCGTTTCCCTTGTCATATATAGATTTATATTTTACCCTATGCTTCCCCTTTCTATTATTTTGTCCCATTTGCACAGATTGCTTGTCTCCAAACAAACCGAAGCACAAACTTCTTCAGTTGTAACAATGGACGAGTTCATGAGATGCCATACATTTTTAAAATGTTGCACTGGCAACCCGAGTCATGGGACATGCAGTCCTAGATTTGCCATTGCTGATAGTTTGCCGCTGCACCTTTTGAAATCCAACTTTTCATTTATAAATAACATCCCTGTCACACTTCCTCTGATGAAAGCGCTCGCCTGCTTGCAACACGGTAGTCATTTTATAACACCCACAAATTCTGGTGTGGCTTATTTCTATTCCCCCTTGTCAGACGGAAAACACTACACGGGGAGGAAACGCTTTCTGGTAACCTACATACAATTCCGCACTGCACAACATGTCAAACATCAAAGCGATGGCAGTTTCTATCCGTGGATTTATTTACTTCAAATCATCCTGCATGCAAACATTTTACAACACCCCCCCCCCAAAACCCTTTACCGACTCTCTTCGGAGAAGAGATCATTGTGTTTGACAAATAGACCCACGCGGGTAAACAGGTTCAACCATCCCAACTCTGAATGTATTAACTTTGGTGAATGCCAATTTGCATGAATGACTTAAGGTGTCAAAACAGTGAGGAAACATATTATAACCCTCTATTGATGCCTAAGCCTTATGTGACGCCTTTCATCTTTTTGTCACAATACTTGTATTGAGGGATTCTATGCAGTAGGAGAAGCAGGGATGATATGTTTTAACATCCCTTTGTGCGGTTCCGTCATTTTGTTTCCATATGTAGCTGGCAAACAGTGGCGCAGGCAGGCCTCCATTTCTGGAAGAGTCTGTTCCCGGAGTGTGTACATATTCGGACAATGGATGGTGATGCAAGAATGAATAATGTCCTTGCCTTAGGGCAGCATGCTCTGCAATATCCAACAGAGTCTCCCCGACTGTTCAGCAGCCGGAATGAATGGAGCGCCGAACCGCATTTCACCTCCTTCAAGCATGTGGACTCGGAATAGCTGACAGGTTGAAACCATACAATACATGCAAGTGCAGACAGAGTCAGAAAAGGCTATTATGTGACAAACATACATGACATTAATACCACACAGTGACAGATTTAATAGTTTAGGTGTGGGAATATGGAAATAGGAAAACGATTTCTGACTTTTACTGGGACTTGAGGCCGGGTTCTGTCTCCATTTCTGTTTTGGTATTTTAGTGGCTACTAAGCTACAGTACATACGATAAACTCGCTTATTGTCAGAGGTGGACATTCCGTCAATGTGACAGAAGGTCCCTCAATACGATGCCCGTTTGGTTACTGAATAACAAATAACGGGAAATTTAGAAAAATCAACGGACTAAGCAAGTGGTTTTTCATGCGTCAACGTAATCGGCAATAACCAGGTTAGTACCAACTGCCGGACTTCCGATGACTTCGCTGATGACTGAAGCTTGGTTTATGCTTTCAGCAACCAGGCCGTCCTATAATCGAAAGGGGCCATGATGGTACCAGAAATAAGGATGTTGGAAAGCGTAGGTGAGAGGAAAGGAGACAGACTGTTGGCTACGCACCGGTTTGCATGATTGTTGTCTTGGCGTGTGAAGAGAAAATAACCATGGTTTGATATGTCCTCATGTAACCTCTTATATAAGGATATGTTGTTGTCCTGAACTGTTGTACGAATCCAGGTGCCCAACAATTTGTGAATAAAGGGCGGAATCAACCTGGGAACTCTTCCTTGTTTATACTACAGTCCTCCCTGCTTCGGAAACATGTTTTTCGAGGGTGCCTGGGAGAGGGCTTGGCCAGCCCGGTTTCTCACGCTCACAACTTTTTGTTAACGAATAAAAGACGGAGCGGCACACGGTGTGGGTAGAGTCAGCTGTGGGATATGTATGATCGCCCAGCCGTTTTGCAGCTCGTTCTACCCGGACCCTCGGCTCTCCGGTCTAGTGTCAAGGTAAGAGCTGATGATGATCATATTATGCTGCTTAGCGTTGAAGTGTGTTGATTGCTGTTTGCGGGGAATAAAAGGCACATTTGTTCTAGCACAGTATATCAGTCTCTGTGTATTCATGGTTACCGCCGATCACTCACGATCCTGCATAAAAATCTAAAAGTGAAGTAGTGTTTTCCACAAAACAGCGTGGTTATGGCAAACAGTAATCTTTTCTGTGTTCTCATTAAATAATTTGTTGCTACTGCCAATCGGCTCTCATCTTGCGTTGCCTCTGTTACTGTCAACTTCCGTCAATAAACTGAAAGAAGAAGAATAAAAAAAAGAAGAGCGTAAGAATAATAAAAAGAAGAGGAAGAAGGAGAAAAAGAAGGAGAAAAACAAGAAGAAGAACCCCTTCAGAAATGTGAAATGGAAAAAAAACTTATTTTTAATACTTTATTTGAGCTGGTCACATCACTTAATTAAATATAACCGAAAAGCACTATTTCACCACTCACCAGTTCATCACGATAATAACGATGACGGTCTGACGAACCAATGAAATTTACTGACGGTCCTAAAATGGCGCCGACTGGTGAAATCTACTGACGGCCCCAAAGTGTCACGCTTCGGTTCCGTGGGGTTGGGTTTTTTGTTTGTTTTTGGGTGTTCATGTTCTTTGTTGTCTGTGTGTGTGTGTCTTGTGTCTGTGTTTGTGTCTTCCCCAGGTGTGTCTTGTCAAGTAATTAGCAGAGGTGTATTTAGTTTGTGGGGTTTTTTCAGTCAGTGTGGGAGCATTGTGTACGTTATTTGTAGGAGTTTGTGCGTCAAGTCTTCGTCACAGCTAAGTAGCCATTGTCATAGCCAAGTCGTCTTAGTCACAGCCAAGTCGTCTTCGTCACAGCCAAGTCGTCTTTGTCACGCTCGTTCCAGTCATGGCGACCAGTCTAGTCACATCCGGTCCAGTCATGGCGACCAGTCTAGTCATGTCCTGCATTTGGGTCCCTCAATTACTCACATGTCATAAAGTAGCGGCTGTAATCTAGCAAAGACTGAAGCGCGGACTGACGGACTGACGATTACAATTTGGTACAGCTTGAAATAATGACGAATTGACAAAGGACGAATGTCAAAATTCATTGGCTCGCCCACCTCTACTTGTCATATGCTCGGGTGATAGAAAGAGACATTAACCAGCAATAGAGCTGGACTCAAAGTCAAACAAAAGACATTGGACAATAACTTCCATTATCCTACTTCTGTATACATCTTTCTGAGATTGACCCTGCACATCAGCGTGGCGATAGGTAAAGAAAGCATAGGTCAAGTGGAGGATGTTAGCGCCTCACATCCTTCAGCCCCTCACCCAGTCACTCACAAACCACTTCCTCCAATTTGCAACTGTAGCTGTCTAGATGTTGACCTTGCCATGCTACATTGATTTCGCTACTTGGCGTGCAGAACGTCCACTTATATTAAGCATGTAAGCAGATTGGGGGGGTTGGTTTAAGTTGACAGGTCTGACACCAGACACCAGGTACATCCCCCCTCGCCAACACTCTCAGGTCCTCTGACATACGTCTAATAGGCGTTGACAGGTTCTCAGATTGGGAAATGTTAATGACAGCGTATGCTTGGGAGATCTTGCTGGCCTAGGATGATAATATAAAAGGGTTTGGGGATTGGGTGGAATTTAAAAAGGTACTTGATATAATGGGATTGCATGAGAAGGGCGAGACTATCAGTACATAGCATCGATTAAATCTGTAAGAAACCTATATTTTCGCAAAAATCTCAAACATCTGTCCCATTGATAAGGTCTCAGGAAATCTCTGCTGTGTCCTGCTTTCAAGATGAGATGAAACAAACCAGTAGCCATAACAACAACAACAAAACATTCATGCAGCAATGAAAATGCCCCAACAAGAACAAGATGAGGAATTGTGACCCTGTAAGGACCTTCAAATAACAGAAACGACCATGAAATAAATGAATTCAAATTAACAAATGTTATTTTGGGTTGAGAGTGGCCTCCCTGACATTGCAATCAGTGTTCCATTGGTTGGGGGGGGCTAGTGGTGGAGCAGTTAGAGCCTCTTATTACCACGGGTACTACTTTCTTTCTTCCAATAGCTGCCACTTTGCAAGTCCGTTGCAAGGAGGTGAGCTAAGGTTGAGATTGAGTGTCTGTAATTGGGCCATATATACACTTGTCGACAAAGTGGCTTTTTCATTTGTTGTTTCCATTTTAACAATACAGCCAGGAAAAATGACCATGACAATTCTGCATATATTTGTCATAAGAAATCTTGATAAGCTTCTCTGCACAATACGTTGTATAACCGGGGCGACAATAAGGTCAGTTTGTTTATGGCAATCAAAAGTTTTGGGGGTTTTATTTTTTGATGTTGTACCTCAACATCAAAAAATAAACTCATTCACTCCCAGCCATTTTCATTGAAGCAACCCCAGTCGCTCCCGGCTGTCTTACTGGATTTTGACTGATTTTGCAAGGTCCATAGAATATTCTGTTCTATTGCTATAAAAACATGGAACCTACCAAAAGAAAAATTACAGTGTCTTCTTTCATCAGGAAAAAAAGTACATTTATATATCTGGTTCCGTTTTGCAGCAATTAGCATTAGAATATAGCCAAGTTTCATCATTATTCCTGTTGAAAACACTGGGAAAAAGAGCTTGTTGCAACATGGCCCTGGCTGATCTCTTATACTCTCCTGCCACCTGCTGGCCGTTTTTTTGAAATAACTACTATTGCTTTAAGCGACCTCTTCAACTCAGAAGCTGTATCAAAGCCTTCTAATTAAAAAAAACATACAAAAACGTATTTTACGTTTTTGGATTTGAACGAGCTAATGAAACTGAACCCTCACCCAGTGATAATCAGTTGAGGATGTCACACAAAATCATCTGGCAGAGTGAGTAAGAGAGAGCAAGGGAGAGAGAGAGAATATGCTTGCAGGTGGTCTAACTGGATTTATTGATGAGAGTGAAGGTCAGGTGTTTGATTCTATTGAAAAGGCTAAAACTTTTGTAATGGGGAGTAGAGTAGAGAGTCTTGGAAACTCAAAAACAGCCGTGCAGTGCTTCGTAATTGCAACGGGCACACCCTAACAAAAATATGTAATGTCAAAAAATGAGGCACTATTTTATTTAACAGGAACGAATGCAGTTCACAGTACATGTCCGTCCGCCAAGATTAACCAGTGAACAAGCAAAGGCCAAGATGAAGAACATCCCCAGTCTAACACATTTCAAACTCTTTTTTTTTTTAAGAGTACAGCTGAATGGCAACGCCCTCATCATTTGTAACAGCTCTTCAATCAATCTGACGCAATTGGCCTTTTTGCTAAAACACATGGTGACAAACCCTTGACCCCATTCAGCCTTCGACGCTCAAGATGAAGTCTGATTTCAATATGAATGTGAGCTTTGCATTTGATCAAGCACAGAGGCTACCCAGAAATTGGTCACACACGGGTGGTCCAGCTTCACAGAAACACAACCTTTTTTTTTTATGTTGATGTCTCAGATGGGTGTTTATCATACCGTATACTTCATTTTACATGGACTTCATATTAAATAATGGGCAGATTCATACATTTGATTGGGCATCCAAGAGTTTGAAGTTTTTTTTGTTTTTTTTCCAAAAGTCTTGAATCTTCGTGCTAAGGTTTTTCAGGTTCATACTGTGCCCCCCTTTTTTCCCCACTCTCCCTTATGTTTCCTTTTTATCGAATAAACTCGGGGCGCTAAAATGTGAACCCGTCAGGCTTCCCGTTCTGTCTCCCTCTTTGTTGTTTTCATGTTTCTTCAGGTAGCAACTAGGGGAATTTCCATTTTTGGCATCAATGAAGTCATCTGAATCTGTGTCAAAACATGCTCTGTGGACAAAGTACAGCTTTTTGATTTGATGGTTACGTGACTGAGTTCACACAGAGGTGGAGTTCGACTCCCCTGGCATGGTTTCACCCCGCTGAGGTTAGCAGGTTGGTACATGACATACATACCCTTGCCAAGTGTTGCTATATCTGTCTGGGCACCTGCATGGAGTGACAAACAAGCGCTTTTAGAGCACCTGCACTCTTCAAAAGTGACAGTCGCTGGCATGCTACAGGGATACACGAGTTCAGGGTGTCAATCTGCCCTCTGATTGTATTGGTGTGTATTCCTTTGGATTGGCTGAGATGTGTTAAAAACGGTATCATCAGCAGCTCTGACTTTAAGGCAGTTGTTTTTAACCAAATCCTTATTAATGAAGAAATAAAATGTGACTGAATGAACCCAGAGGCAGCAGAAGCAATGAAAACGGCAGAGGCCTTGGAATTGAACCCTGTGGAACGCCATACATTCCATTATACATGTGAATACATATCGACATCAAGATAGTATGAGGGGATTACAATAACCAACTTCACTCCCAGACATTTTAACTGAAGCAACCCCCTTCACTCCCGGCTGTTTTACTCGATTTTGACTAATTTTGCAACCTCACAAAATAATGTGTTCTATTGCTATAAAAAAACAAAACATGGAACCTGAGCACACTAAATTCCCTGCAGCCCACATATAACATTGCATTTGGTATGTGTGGCTACCTATTTAAGCTTTCCAACTCCAGCAATGTACAGTACAATTCACATTATTTTTCGGTGACTAATTGCATCAATCAAATGGTTTCCAATAATGATTATTGCACACACTACATGTGATGGAGCTACTGTAAATACTTCTTTCTGCTAACGATTATTGTCTTATTTTTGTCCCTTTATTCCCCTTCCATGTTCGATCATTTGACGTCAAACCAAAAATGTTTTCAATCTTCAGCAAAAATAAAGACAACGGCATTTTACAGATAATGTTTGAGTAAATGTTTTTATTTTTGTGAAGATTATAACATTTTAGTCATTCAGCTTAGTCAGACTGTTGGATAAGATGTTGGCCTTGGAAATGTAATGACTTATTGTAGCGGTTCCTTTTCACATTTAAGTGCTTGATGACATGGCAACTTGTGAAATGATGCGGCATGAAAAGGGGAAGAAACTAAGGGTATGTTTACATGAAACAAACATTAATTTATTTTTCTTTTTTCTTTTAGAGCTCAGTATTGTTCATTCAGTAATTTTACCGATTTGACATGTTTTTTTTTGTAATTTTTTTATTTTATTTTGTATGTGGGTGAGTATGTGTATGTGCGTGTATTCATTAGTTCACCTAAAACCTATAAAAAAAAAATCCCATACCGTTCACCTAAACCGAACACTTTCAGCCAGAGTCGTGAGGCCGTCAGGAGATCCAAGGAAGGACCAAAGAAAAGAAAGGAAAGTGAAATCCAGCACCGACCAGACAAACAAACATTTATTGAAGTTCTTTGCATGTTCGAAAGGTTCTCATGCACATGACAACATTGTCAAAACATTGCCTAAAAGCCAAAACTATACAATACCTTTTAAATAAATACTCATATGCTTTTATACATTTCATTTGGATTAGGTATGCCCTGAAAAATCTATCTAAATTAACCACAAATACCTTATTACTCGATACTGGGCTCTAATACTAAAGTACCTTGTATGCAACACCAAGTTAAAACATAAGACTAGTCACGGAGGAGAGGAAGCCAACAATTGAGAAATCATACCGTAGCTGCTGTCAATAGAAACAATACTGCTTTTCACTAAAGATGCTGCCAAAGACTAAATGGATTCCTCTCAACTTAACAACTGTTTCCAGTTTGGCTCTAATGTTGATTTTGGCATTAAAACAACTCTACTGATTAAAAGGAATTTTATAACTTAGTTTACAAAGAAAATGTAATGGTCCAAGAGAGGAATGGCCAGTTAGAGGAAATGTACAGAAAGTATTGGAAAACGCTGTGGAAAAGTACGATACACATACAGTTACAATCTGTTTTAATAATGTGTAGTAAATGCTCATGTTTGGAAGGGTTGATTATTTTCATATGTGGTTCCATTAGAATCCCAAGCCATTGTGGCTTTTACAGCACATCATCTACAACTACCACTGCAATGTTACTTCTATCAAAGCCAGCACACGTTCTGGGTTTGATCATCTATAATAAGTATAGCTTTACTTGTGAGTCCGTTTCTGTGACCAATCTCGTCTCATCAGAAATAACCATTATGCGCATCAAGAAAAATATCTCGTTGTCATACATGTTAACAATCAATTACATTCAGATGGCAATGGTTCGAATCCCACCTTTGACAGATTGCGGTTCTGGTGTTATTTTTTATGTATTTATCTTTCAACTACAATGAATGCTTTGTAATTCTTACATAATTTATTTAACCCTGGAGAACCCACGGGGTCAAATTTGGCCCCTATAAATTCTGCTACTCAAATAACTACCTCAAAGACCTTTATTTTTTTTTCCAGCAGTGATTTTGTCCCTGTGTTCTTGTTTCCTTTGGTCAAAGTGTGTTTGTACATTCAAAATCCAGTTCTAAAATGCAACAAATAAAACAAAAAAATTATATTGTTCAATGTAGCTGTGTATTTGATTGATTATTTTCTTAAATTCTAAATAGTTTACTGACAGTTTTTGTTATTCTGATTTTTCGAAATGATACCCCTAAATCCCAAAAGGGTCAAATTTCGCCCTAATCTTAAATTAGGGAATAAAGGGTTAAAATTGAAAAAACATATATTTTGGTGTTCAGTGAACTTATAGCAGTCATTTAATGTATAATTCATAATTTTCCAAAGAAGAAAAGGGTTCTTGGGTTCTCCAGGGTTAAACTTAGCATTCAGCTTTCAAAATTCCCACCAAATTTCTGCAGAAATTGCATTTGAATCCATAAAATAGATTGTGTTAAATTGGAGAAAACTTCAGTTTTTTTACCAAGATATTTTTTTAAAGGTTATTTTAGAGCTATAATTTTCTGATATTTTTCCTCATGGTTATCATACCATAAACATTTTCGACCAGTCCAATCCTAGACTAGTCTGCATGTTCTACAACACAAACAACAAAAAAATTCAAAATTCCGGCCTGTTCATGGCTACTTGAGCCACGTTGACAGTAAATTTGGTTAACCACAAAAATCATGCAGGGGGAGTTCGTCTCTCTCCATCAGCTTACTTTGCTCCGAGTCCTTGAAGTAGCAAGGCCTGAAACTGCTGTATCAGATTCCCACTGGGGGATAAAATTAACATTACAGTGCATCAACAGCACCTCGTCTCAATGGAGTTGGAGGCAAAACAAGATTCGGAAAACGAAAGAAAAGACGCACACACCTTTTGGCGGTATGCTAATGCGAGTGTTCAAACTCGTATTGGATTTGGAAGTGCATACTGGATGTGAATAAAAGGGGTGCGGTGAATCACAGGCGATGTGAGAATGAGTCAGGGTGAGAGGGAGACCTGATAGGGACTATAATTATCATAAACCATATGCCTGCAGCCTGTGGAGTGGCTGCGAGATAAATAAAAATGATGACAAACAACGCAACACATTCTACAAATACCGCCTCCTCACTTCTCTCTTTTCTCATCACAACAACGCAGACTGCCAACTGAATTAGCATCAGCGGCTTGATACATTGGTAATCTATTCCGAGCATAGCAAACAATACAAATTGGATTTCTAATTTACCCTGACTCTTTTATGCAAAGCAACCGTAATGAAGTGTCACCATAGTAACGGCTTTGATACAACTTGCATCACAAAAATACCTTCATCGCGTGCCCTTGACATCAGTTGACGTCGGAGTTTGGGATTTCTTTTCCTCGGTTTAGGAAAAATGACTTTCGCAGTCTCTGCTCCTCTTATCTCGATATGTGTGAACACACAAAACACACGTTCCCGTCACCTGCATACACACAAAATCAAATAAACCATTCACATGCATGTTTTTCGTAACACCTGAGATTAAACTCAGACGCAAACAAGCAAAAACGTGTAGTAGAGAAAAAGACCCCCGACATTACAAAATGGCCGTGTAGCACCCTATAATGTAATAATTTCCTGAATATGTTATAACACCTGAAAATGAAAAAAAAAAAAAATGCACTTAACTCGAATAACATTTTTATAAAGCCCAATAATGTAATAATTTCACCAGTAATAACATTTTTAACAATCCTGATTGACATTATAATAACATTTTAATAACAATGTAATAACTTTACATATTACATATACATTATTGGAGATTTATTACATACACATATTTTTTCTCAAAATTGATCATGTAAAACTTGACAGTTAATGTCATATACTACAGTATATGTTCATTTTCAGTCCAAAGTTGTACACTGTTTTGATAATCAAATCACAGCAAAAATTGAAGTGTTATAATTTTGATGTTAAATGAGTGGATTTCAACCTGCAAAGTGTATTTTTAACACTGACTAATTTAAATGCAGAGTAGCACCTTGTAATAATTTCTTGAAAATGTAATAACACCTAAAAATATTACAAAATATGCACTTAACTCAATCAAAAACCCAATAATGTAATAATTTCACTAATAATGTAGTAAAAAAGAAACAAAGAAAAGATTCTGAATAATATTGTAATGACACTATAATAATAATGTAATACCTTATTACATTATTGGGGATTTATTACATTTTCAGGTGGGTCTTTTTTCCCCACTCTCAAAACTGATAATGTAAAACTTGACAGGTAATATAATAATAATAATGTATCAAATTTATAGAGACATGTTGAGTTCACTATTATTGAAATGTATATTTTTTTAAATTACATTCTTGATGAAAATATATTATATTATTGTATCATTCAAATTACATTTTTGACCGAGTACACATTTTTATTATATTTTCTGGAAATAATTTTATTATAGGCTGCTATGGGCTCACACAATCGACTGTATATTTAAACTGTTCCTTCACTCTTTACTTTAATTATCTAACGCTGAAGAATAACAAACTCAGTGACTTACATTATTTCCACCGAGCCATTTACTGCATGTGAGATACCATCATCAAACATGCTTATGAATGGGTCACAAACACTAATCCACTAAAATAACAACGGTTTGATTTGCTTATCACAATACAAACACCATAGAGGCAAAGTGTATCTGGAATTATGCTCATTATTTAACTCGCTTGACATTGATGGTATTTTGTTTGCCCTCAAACAGAAAAGGACGCTGAGATATTTAAAATGAGGTTACACCAAATACATCTTCACATCTTCAAGTCAAGCGAAATAATTACTCTGCAATTGCTCCATAATGCATACAGTTAGTGTATATTTTAAATTAGATCAAATCTCTATGTCGAGCCGGGTGATAAGTGTCGACGATCACGGCATAATGCATACATCTCATGTATACATTTGAAATAAGGGTCAGACACAATCTAATTTCAGAATTGTTAATATTGTCAATTGTGGAATTTTTGATTAGGTCGTCTATTTTTTTTTATCGTATAAACAGGCTGTCGCTATGTTGGTCATGTTTCTCATTGGTATGGGTCCAATTTGAGGAGGACGGCGTTGAAGTATGTACTTTTCAAGGTTGTGAAATTGGTTGAGATTACAGTCTGTCAACCTATCAGCAGAGTGCATCATAAAACAACATAATTCCGCCATTAGCATAAGCACACAGCAATAATGTCAGGGGAGGGAAAGAGAGAGATAGCAAACAAGTGTGGGAGTTTTTTGTTTTTTTTTTATACCAAAGCTAATCCAACAAAGACAAAATAAAAAAGTTTGCCCCATTGAATAAAAGGCTGAAATGAATTACAAGCAACTGCAAATCTGTTTGATTGGGTTTTTTTCCCCCTTTTTTATTACCATCTTCAACGCTACAATTATTATTAATGTTGAAGGCTGAGGCGTGACGAATGATTTTGACATCCACTGGTAATAAACACAATCTCAAACATACTTGCTGTAGTTTGTAATTTCTCCTGTCCAATTTCTGTCGCGTTAGCTTCTCTTAGTCATTTTCTGTGTTTTGTGGATTTAGTTTTTTGTCATGTTTTCCTTGTGTCCCTTCTGTCTCGTTACATTTCATTGCATCCACCTGTGCCCGTCAACCCGGTCCCTCGTGTCATCCAATCAGCCCCCCCCCCCACCCCCGCCACATGTCTTGTCCAGGTGCTTCTCGTTGTATCGTCAGTTTGTTTGTATTAATGCTGCATTCGAGGAAAGTGCAAAGTCGGACTTCTCCAACTTCATACCAGGAAGTGAGAATCGGAACGCCCCTTTGAACTCGTACATCCGAATTGTGAAGTCTCAAAAACAAAATGCTTTAAACTGGAAGTCATTTCTTGACAATAATATGTTATATGTGACCTCATTAGTCTAAACACGACATTCTTATTAATATTACATTTGTGGAATATGAGTTATGAAGCAAAATCTCAGGGGGCGGCCATTTTGCCACTTGCTGTCGACTGAAGACGACATCACAGTTGCTCAGGGCTCAGCCAACGACCAATCACAGCTCACCTGTTTTCTTAAGATGAGCTATGATTGGTTGTTACCTCAGACCTGAGCAACCGTGATGTCATTTTCACTCAACAGCAAGTGGGCAAGATGGCCGCCTCCTGATATCGATAAAAACGACTGGATTTTGCTGCTTAACTCATATTTCACAAAAGCAGTATTAACCAGAATACCATATTTAGAACACTGTGGCTGCATAGAACATTTTTTGTCTTTTACTTCCACTTTAACTAAGTGTTGAGTAAATTATAAAATGCTAGAAGGGTGATAGTTGAGCGACAACAAAGGAAAATAAAACACACTCGGCAAGGAAGTTTCTTCATACTTTCTTTCCATTTTTTTTTTTTCGTGTCTATCGTTGGATATTTGTTTATTCGTTTGTGCCCAAACTGGTGTCTTAGAGGGAAAGCGTGAAGTGCATCACATTAAGTGTATTGACATAAACAGCTCAGCGGGCACATTGCCTCTGCCTTTGATGATGCTTTAAGTAGAAGGCAGTTGAGAGTCTTACAGCAAATATTCCCATGGGATCAATACACAAGGGTCCTAACTAATCTTTTGCAAGCTCGGTTGGAAAACATTGGTGACATCGTTCTCGTCTGCCCTCAAATTGTAATTAATTTTCAAATTTAGTAGGTCACAAAAGACTTCAGAGTTTAAACTGTTGCCAAGTATGAGCAAAAAAAAGTTCATGTCAAGCCTTGGATGTATTCTTATTCTCCAATATAAGATTACAGATTTTTGCTTTGTGACGGTAAACGGTAAAATGTGCAAATATTTTGGGGGTTTTGCTTTTGCTATACAAGTAAGAAGAAAACAGAATTTGCACATCAATGACTGTGTTATAGACTTACTATTAGAAATTGGTGCCAGAAATAATCAATTAACAATTATATATATATATATATATATATATATATATATATATATATATATATATATATATATATATATATATATATATATATATATATATATATATATATATATATCATAAAAGATCACTGATTTGAGTCATGGATCAGATCGTTATTTGGATCAGAAAAAAAAGGAAAAAAGATAAATCGTACTTTGTCTTCATTTATTTTGTCAAGCTTTTTTTCCATAAAAAAATTAATTAAAAAAAATCAAATTCAAAATGTTTAGCCATGGGGGAGTGAATTACAAATTAGCCTTAGTCCAGAATATTGAAAAATAATTTAAATAAGCCAAGTACCAGCTGTCAAACTTACTTAACAGCCAGACACTCGTTGGTAATGCTAACAGCTAGCCGCTATGGTAATGCTAACAGCTAGCCGCTAGCCACTTACGTTGGAGACTTCTGTCATATCATACAATAACGGCATAATTAATTATCGGTTTCTTAGCGTCCAAAATAAACGATTGAACGTGACTTTTCAATATTTATATATATATACACAGTACATATATGGATGGAATGGATAATATTACCAGTGGGTGACCAATCCATTGCGGGGCACTGAGGACAGAAGCCCAATTAAGTCTCTCTGTGGTGAGCCAACCTCTTGATGATCCATCAAACCATTTCAATTAAAGCCTTCTAAGAAATGATTAAATAATCACAAGCCGGCTAATGGAACCATACATCCTTGTTATTGAGGACATTGGTCATCGGCTCAGGAATGTCTGGCCAGTGCCAGATGTCTCGTGTCAATGCCTAAATGAGTAAGACAGATGACAGAAAGTCAGAGGCTGCAGGAAAGCAAAGAAGGGAATGGTCAGAAGTGCAAGGCTGGTGTGAAAAATAAACAGCAATTCATCATGTAGTCGATAAGATTTTGGCCACAGCATGAAACTAAGATTTGACATTTTACGGTTGGACGTTTGAATGCGATTGTTTTGCATTTCAACATAATAGATTTTGTGTTATTTAAGATATATGTTTTGCACATTTGTTACTGTAGCAGTAGGCACTTTATTTTGCTTAATAAACTCATTCACTGCCATTGACGGCTATAGACGTCAAAAATTAATTTGAACTATTTCTATTAGTTTAAATTTTTTTCTACTTTTGTTAACAAGAGTATGAAAACCTAGAATATTTTTTTTATTGTACATTTACAACAGCTATAAAATTTGTGATTAATCGGGAGTTAACTATTGAAGTCATGCCGTTAATTACCATCAAAAATGTAAATCGCCTGACACGATTTAAAAAAAATAAAAGATTATTAAAAATTAGGGACGTCAGGCGATAATTTTTTTTTTTGCGTAATTAATCGCATGACTTCACTAGTTAACTCACTATTAATCACAAATTTTATATATATATTTTTTTCACTTTTGTTAACAAGAGCATGAAAACCAAGATTTTTTTTATTGTACATTTAGAACAGATATAAAATTTGTGATTAATTACGATTAAAAATTTTGATCGCCTGACGTCCCTAATTTTTTAATAATCTTTTCTTTTTTCTGTGTCAGGCGATTTACATTTTTGATGGTAATTAACTGCATGACTTCAATAGTTAACTCACAATTAATCACAAATTTTATATCTGTTGTAAATGTACAATAAAAAATTTTCTAGGTTTTCATACTCTTGTTAACAAAAGTGAAAAAATGGTAAACTAATAGAAATAGTTTAAATGAATTTTTGACGTCTATAGCCGTCAAAGGCAGTGAATGATTTAATGACTCTGAACAGGTGTGTGTATGTCTTAAATGTATGTTTTGTTATATTTCTTCAGTAAAGTTGCTCCAACTACTGTAAATATATGTTTTACATGCATTTCTTTCTGGCCAATGAGGATTCTAATTCACATTATGTGACACATTTACAGCAAAAGCAACTGCAAATAAAAGGGTTGTTCGTAACTTGAGGTTCCGCTATTATAAAATATTCTACAGTGCACTACTTAAGGCAAAATCCTAATAAAAAAAAATCTTTTAAGAAAAGGGTCAGCCATATTCTCTAAAGTTTGTGCAGTTTGATAGGTAGCCATCATTATTAGCCTGAGCGGCTGTAGAAGAGTGGTAACCCCAAACAACTCTCCATCTTTTTCGTCTCGATGTCTCATTGGTTAATTGATGTCACACAGAATTGCTGATCGAAGGCTCTTCGACCACCTTGCGTCACTGTTCGTCGACTGGGGTAGCGACAGGGTTGGGGGGGGTGATGTTTGGTTGTTAGTCTAGCTCTTCCCTTCTCACTCATCTTACAAAAATAAATCCCCCCGCACCCCCACCCGAGGGATAATCACCTCCACACAAACACACACACCGAGTTTCTATCTTATCTTAAGCCGAGAGTGCTAGTGTTTTGACAGATATCAGCAGAAATGGAGGCAAATCTTATTTACCTTGCGGCATTTTTATACCAATCCTTCGGCCCTACCCACCCCCTTTTTTCACAATTGATGCTACATTCATTATTTATTTCCTCACTATTGTTTGTTTACGCAGTTGCAGATCTTATACGAAGGCAAAAAATGTTAGCAATTCAGTGGCAGGAAAAGTGCGCTCAGTAGTCGACTGTTGTGTGATGTCTTTATTATTTGAATCCTTCTTACGAACTATGGGAGCAAAAAAAAAAAGAAAAGGTCGGACATATGGGGTTCCACAGGGTTGAATTGTGGGTCCTCTGTAACTGCTGCCCTTGAGTTCCATCTTAAGTGCTGTATTAACTAATTCAAACCGAAAAACGTGTAAAGACGTTTTTTAATACTTTGTCATTCACTCCCCAAAAACGTATTTTTACGTTTTTTGGTTATGCAAGTGCATACAGAAGGCTTTGATGCAGCTTCTGGCATGAAGAGGTGGCTTAAAGCAATGGTAGTTATTACCAAAAAAACAAACAGAGTAGTGGCACCAGAGTATAAGAGATCAGCCAGGGCCAGGTTGCAACAAGCTCTTTTTGCTAGTGTTTTCACCATGAATGTAAATATCGATGAAATTTAGCTATATTCTCATGCTAATTGCTGCAAAACGGAAACAGATACAAATATAGACTCATCTTTCTTTTGGTGGGTTCCATGTTTTTACAGCAGTAGAACACAATTTTCTACGGGCCTTGCAAAATCTGTCAAAATCCAGTATAACAGCCGGGAGCGAAGGGTGTTGCTTCTGCTACTGATTGTTTTCTCCTAGAGCCCCCTCAAAGATGAATACACAGTATCCGCCATATAATGTAACACTGAGCAAGTGCATGCATCAAATGCCTTTGTGAAGCTGTAATATTGTGAATTTGGCAGACAGCCTGGAATAATTAGTCTTGCCCTGGATCTGACTTACTGTTATGTTACTAGGCCTTGCGGAGCATCTCGTCTTTAGGTCCTTTGGCTGCCAATTAACTCGCTCGCGCAAATGTCCTCGCTTGCGCCCTCAGCTGTAATCTCATTACAGATCGGAGTGAACAAGCCTCATTTATGCGCGTCTTCAAATGATTTTCAACATGTTTGGCAAAAACAGATTTGCTTGCGACTGTGAGAGGGCCACATTGCACCGATGGCGAATTGTGATGACACTTTCTCTTTAGTGGAGTGAATACAATAGTCATGTACGAAAGTAGACTAGGTTAGAGAAGCACATTTTAACAAAAGATGAGTAATGTACTGATCAGCAGAAAATAATTGAAATATTAGGTAAATAGGGACAAAATATGAGCATCTGGGCAAAACAGGTGCTCTTAATATATTTAATTTTTGATAAAACATTTTTAGATGCATATCTAAAAGCTCTATTACTGTAACCCAACAACAAAGAGTTTGAACTGCTTACAACAATAAAAAAATAAAATAAAAAAACACCATCTGTATTTTTATCCCCCAGTGATAAGGGCTGTCTTGCATAAAAACAAATAAATAAATAAAATCATTCAAACACGGTGTACTATTGCTGAACAGAAAACTAAAATTAAGTGCAGTAAAAGTAAATCATTTTGTGCATGTTTTTTTTAATTTGTTTTTACAAAAGTCAGCTCAGTTAAAATGTTGAAGTTATTGAAGCACTATGTTTGTGCTGCACATCCTTCCAAATCCGAGCAGTACAACCAGTTTAAGCGCAACTAAGACATGTCCGTCACGTAGTGGTGAATAGTGTTATTATCATTTAAAATTACAGTCGATGCACCCTCAAATTTGTATATTCATAGTTTTTTTTTTCAACATTTTTTAAATATTTTTTTTAAACATTTTATTATTTTATTTTTTCAGTTTTTTTTTTCTTGTGGATTTTTTTCAGAATAATAATTTAGCTTTGTAAATAAATAAATTAATAATACAACTATATTATTTATTTATTATTATTATTATTTTTTAAATTAAATTAGGGGCTACTCAAATTCTGGTTGGGGCTAAATGTTGCCCATCCCTGGCTTAGACTATCACTTAACTATATGTTAATGCAGTAATTAAGTCATAATTGCAGTAAATATTCGTATGAACACACTTTACATTTAACACAATAAAATGTAAACAAAAAAAGGGAACGAAACAAATCTTCACTTTGAATCCAGTGGAATAGGAATGCGAGTCCATCAAATCATTAGTCTTGTTGAAAACACAGAGTACTGATGTGCTAACATTGTTCATTTTGGCAGTTAGGCACAAAGCAAGGCCAAAATTAAAGTATGAATATCGGTTATTTAGGTCCATCCATCCATTTTCTGTATTCGGTGACTGCTGAGTTGGATCCTACCCCACGTGACTTTGTTGTGGCAGATTACACTGGATTATTCGCCAGCCAATCACAAGGCTCGATCATATACATTTAATTCACAATCAATTGATAAGTCGCGACCCCTTGCAAGAGTTCATCTGAGCACCGAAAAGATTTGATGAGACTCAGCACAAAAGAGAATAAAGGCAACCGGAGCCAGTTGCGCATCACAGAAGGAAGCTAGATAAACGCGTCGTCCTCATCGCTCCCGCACAACCATTTCCCACTAGTGGGTCTACTTGATGAAGTGCCAGATTCCCTCCCTGTTATTCTCTGTGCGCCAGCCAAGTGTCCGCATGCATGAGTGTATTCATCAGTCAGGTGGCACCAGGCGGCACTCGGTCTTTTTTTTTTTGTTCCCGTGCCCAGGTGTGAATGGGATCGAGCTGATTTATCTCCTTTGTGCCGCTTCCTCTGTGAATTGCGATGATAACCAAATGAACTTAGGGCGAGTCTTACACAAAATAAACACATGTTAAAACATGTTTTGTATGTTGTGTAGCACAACTTGGACATGCTGTAATGCACATAACTCCGAGTCCTTATGTGATTAATGAGTCATTCAGGAAATCCTGGCTAATTCGGAGCGGATGTGAAAGCCAAGAGGCAACATAAAACAAACATAAAAAAAAAAATACTACAAGAGGTTAGAATTAATTACACTAATCAAAACAAAGCCTGGAGCCACTGTCGTAGTTACCTGGCATTTTCCTCGCTCTGACATTTACATAAACCATGTTGCCAGATAGGTTTCCTGTTTTTATGTTGACGTGCCAACGCTTGCAGTGTTGTATTTTGACAGTGTGAAACTTTTCAAAAATGAAAAACACGAGCCATTTATTGTGTGCAGATTCTTATCTTTTCTTGAACAAGTTCAGACAAAAGCCAATTAATTGTTCTGGTGAATTCGGGTCTGCGTAAATAAAGTACATTTTTCTCAGAATAATACAAAAGAGCTCTTCATGTCATTTTTGTTTGTAGGCGATAATAGAATGAAAGCCATTTTAATTGAGGTAAACATTTCAGATGTGGCTAATCATCTGTTTGAGTAGTTTGACTTTAGCGAACTTCCAGATGTTATTTTCTCTCACAATCATCAGACCATCAGAGTACGACTCTCGTCATTTCTCAAGGTGTACACAATTCCTAATCCCGGGGCATTAAAATCAGCAGGTTGACAATTTAGAAGGATATGAATTTGAAAAGAAAAAAAAATCAATAAAGAAACAATAAGGAAACCAGAAAGCATCCTTGAAATTTCAAAGCAAGAAATGTACACTTGTTCAGTTAGCAGACTCCACTACCCACTATATGGTGTCTGCCTTTTGTGCGCGTTAATTGGACATGATATCTTAATTTGCACACAGATGTAGCACAGCGTAATTATAGAGAAATTTTCCAAAGACTAAGCAGAACAGTGAAATCCCCCAACTGCCTGTTGACTGACAAATTAAAAAAATAGCTCATTCAGAGACAGTGGAAGGCTGTCGTCTTTGAATAAGACTTCTCCACCGGCCTCCTGGGATTGGGCTCGCTGCAATTTATCACACTCGCTAATTATTCATGTTATAAGCCACTCTTTTGGTGCAGAGAAAAGAGAAGTGAAACAGTAAAAACGCTCCTTGCCCGAGTGTTCGCCTCCACGAGAGCAAAGGCGCGAAAGTGGCACATGTCAGTACTTGACCGACCCACAATGGGATTTCTTGTCTTGAAAGAAGTTTCATTCATCTCGCTCACAGTACCTGAACATTTTTTAAAGGATTTTGTCTACACTCTTAAAACTGCTGGGTCTAAAACAACCCAATTTTCTTATTTCTACTAACTTGGGTCAAATTGACCAAAATTTCGGAATTAATTAATTATTTATTTATTTTAAACGGTCAAATTGACACAAATAGCCTTTTTTTTTTGAAAAATCAGTTTAAAGGCCTTTTTTAATACAAAAATAATGGATCCTGTTACCGGCACACACAAAAAAAAATTGACATTTGACTGTCTAAAACTGTCACAACGTTCTTTAATCAAGCTAAATAAATAAATAAATTCCAACTACAGCACAGCATATTATACGAAAATGTTACTGAAATGTTTGATAATGACCGATTTACTTATATCAAATCAACTTTCACAATTGACATTATATTTGACCAACTTTTTGGTTTAGACAAACCAAAACCTTGGATCAGTCTTTTTTAAATGCAATTTGGGTTATTTTTAATCCAAATTCTTGTTTTTCAAGCATAACCCAAAAAGTTGGGTCAGTCCCCCATGAATTTCTTTTGTAAAAAATAAAAATAAAAAAAATAAAAAAATAAAAATAAAAGAGTTGTTTGTTGGGCTGTTCATTTGACCAACTTTTTGGTTTAGACAAACCAAAACCTTGGATCGGTCTTTTTTAAATGCAATTTGGGTTCTTTTTAATCCAAATTCTTGTTTTTCAAGCATAACCCAAAAAGTTGGGTCAGTCCCCCATGAATTTGTTTTGTAAAAAATAAAAAAAAATAAAATAAAAAATAAAATAAAGAGTTGTGTGTTGGGCTGTTCATTCGAGCCAACTTTTTGGTTTACATAAACAAACCAAAATGTTAGGTCGGTCCCTTTTTGACCCAATTTTGGTTATTTTTTACCCAACTGTTTTTACAGTGATATGTTTTTTGTAAAAGAAAAAAGCTGTATTCGGGTTGAGCATATACTTTGTTAGTTCATTGTGAACATATGCTCCATGCTCCTTGCAAGTGTTTGCATTTTGTATGTGTGCACTAAAAATGAAATCTACAGTGAATTAGGGGAAACGTTGCTGTTCAAGATAACATTTTGGATTGTTTACAGTGTTACGTGTGCAAATACTGGCGCCCTCTAACAATAAGGTACTGGCAAAATTAACCCAAAAAAGAAACGAAAAAACAGTCTGACCTTTCATTCAACTCGGTCGAACAATGCTGCACCGCCGAAGTAAGACTTGAAATCATTCGGGCACATCTTTTAATACCTCTTTGTTCTCATTGTAACATACCACACGCCTGCCATGGATGTTTAGGAACCGAGAAAGGAAAACATCATTAGGACAGGTTACATAGTCACAAATTCAGTAGCACTGTCAGGGCTGTCAAAAAGATAACTGTCACAATGTTTGGTTTTGTTTTGATATCCCCTCTACATGTGTGGCAGTCCCTCTGTTTCAATAGCAGGCGTTGATATGGAGCTGGGGATATTTTAAACAAAGGCAGCGGGAGAGGAACGCTTCAGCATTTGTCTAGACGCACAAACACCGCATCATACTCAAAGACAGAATTAAACAGTCCAAGTCATTATTACAGCGCTTCAATCCAACTTGTAATTCAACACCCATTTTAATTACAACCACTAGCTACTCAAGCGTGGTGGCGAATATGAATTCAGCAGTATCAACATCCATTCACTGGCTTTAACAATAAGTGAACAATAAGGATGCAGGATTGGATGCGGTTGAGAGTGATTTTTTGCATTTTGTGAATAATAATGGGTGGTTTATTTTTTTCCACATATTGTTTGCTGACTGCAAGTGTATATTGGCAAAGTGGATTATTAAGTAAAAAATTGTTTCCAGATCTTTAAAAAATGGCAAATAAATTCACATTCTATATTTATATATTTTTATTATTTATTTTTATTTTTTATATTTCTATTTATTATTATTATTATTTTTAGGTATTTATTATACTTATATATATTTGTTCATTTTATTTTCTATATTTATATCTCTTTTATTTCAATTGATGTTGCCGGTGAGGCCGGGATTGAACCCGCACTTTAACTACATCTCCAGTTGGGATGCACAGAGCACTACAAGTGAGCTAAAATTCAGTGCAGCTTATAGTGATGATTGTGGAAATATGTGTCCTGTAACAGTCAAATATGTCCCTGAACTGGTGGAAACATGGCCAAATAAACATACAGTAAAGCCATAAGGGAACGGAGGGGTTAAATAATTGGCTAATGGCTTCTCGTGTCCAGCTGCAAGAGACCCAGCTGTCTAAGGGTGCTGGAATAAATACAGGTGGTCCAAATGGGTTGGCTGCAACATGAGCCACACATTGTTCTCATACATTCTCTTTGGCGCTGACCATTTCATTTTGGACCACGAGAGAAGTAAACCGGTTCCAGGTGGGTGTTGGCTAACAAACACAGGGTGTAATTTTATTGAGTGTTTTTTTTTTTTTTTTTTTTTTAAGATGGTCAATGAAAGAGATGAATGATTGAAAAGTCTGGTGAATTGAAAGTATATGTGCTCCAGTTACAAATGATTTATTGCAACGTGACCTAGAAATCATGGACGTGTGTGTAGGGAGGGGGTGGGGGGGGGGTGCGGGAAAAAAAGAGAACGCATGTTTGGAATGAAAATGATAACTAGCACACTCCAGCTAGTAAAAAGATAATCAAAAGGAATAGCAAATCTGCAAAACATCATTATCAGTATTGTGGCCAGCACAATCCTTACAGCCGCGGTGAATGGATTGACTTTAGTAGGACAATGCGGGCTCGCTGGCAAACAAGTGAAGAACAAACGGTATGCTGTGCACACCAGGATGAAATTTACTAAGATAAAGCGGGGGAGCTGCTCTAGATATAAAACTGAGCGGCTTTATTCTTATGCAGCAATTTGCATTTGCAGCAATTAAGATTGACCATGGAACATTGGAGGATGTGACGGCTGTCCAATCTAAATGATGGACAGGGAACAATAACTACTGCTTCATTTTAAAATGAGACGGGTGTAACAAGCAACCGCAAAATACGTACAGGATTTGAGATTCGTACGACACATGGGAGTTTGCAAATACGTTCCTTTTTGCAGGCTAAATGCTAAAAACTTAGCTTTTTCCCCCATAATACCTGGGGTGTTAAAAAATATATATATATATATATATATATATATATATATCTGTGGCATTATGGGAGAAAAATACTGTTTTAAGTTTTTGCAGGTAAAATGCTAAAAATATAGCATTTTTTCCTCCCATAATGCCATGGTCTATAAAAATGATTTTTTTGGGGTGGGGGGTAATTTTCATGGTTTTGGAAGTTCAGCATTTTCTTCCTATAATGCCATGGAATTTCCGCATGGGAGAAAAATGCTATGTTTTTCCTTTTTATCATTTCATTTGAATGAGCTACACGTTCAACCGAGTTTAGTTCGAACAAGTTAGCAAATATGTTTGTAAGTAAGTAAGTTTGTAAATACATTCAAATGTTTTTGTAGGTTAAATGCTAAAAATATAGCAATCCATAATTACATAACAATTTTTACTATTTACTTTTATTATACCAATCTGAAAATTAAGTAAATATTGTTTATTTGTACATTTTGTGGTTTTATTATGTAGTACATGATTTTTCCCATAATGCCATTGGGTATGCACAATTCAATACCCCATTTTAGTACGTTTGAGGAACAAGTTTGCCAGTAAAAAAAATGTTTATTCCACATTGGTAGTCCAAGCGATGTGCAGGATTTTTTTTTCTAATACAGTATGTCCTATTGGTAAAATTGTTTCCAAGAAAAACTTTCTGCTATTTTGGACTGTAGGATACCTTTATCTCCAAACTTGTGTTTGCTAGGTGACCTAACAACAACTGACTTATCACATAAACAATTTCAATCTACACTTGTAGCCCTTACTATCGCTAAAAAAACAATTTTTGTTAACTGGAAAAATAAACAAACTCTGAATATCGACCAATGGTCTAACCTCCTTATAAATCACATTTTAATGGAAAAAATATCTGCCTCAAATAAAAACCAAATATCAAAATTTATAGAAACATGGTCTACGTATATAGAATTTTTTAACCTAATTCTGGTTACTTAATTCTGTCTGTTAGCGAGAGCCACTACATCGTGATAACTTACATTGATGTTTCTGCATTTGGCAATTTATTATTATATTACATTATTAGTATGGGATTTTTTTTAATGGGCTTTAGGTGAACTGATGAATACACACACGCACGCACGCACATGCACATGCTCACCCACATACAAAAAAAAAATATATATATATATATATATATATATATATATATATATATATGTGTATATGTATATATATGTATATATATTTAAAAAAAAAGAAAAAAAAAACTTTTTTATTAATTTTTTTTAAATGTATTTGTTTTTTAAAAAAAGGAGAGCAATGATGATGTCAAATTGAATGAACAATACTGAGCTCTCCTGAAAAAAAAAAAAAAAAGGTAAAATTGTTTCCAAATCTGAAAAAAATAAAAAAATAAAAATGACCTCCATTTTTTTTTAACTTTATATTCACCCTTCCTAGTTCCACTGTATGTTGATTTGCCACACGGTAATATTGGCAATTGACCTTGATACACATTTATTCTACTTTTAAATCACCTGACTATTAACTTCCATTTGACCTTGAACACAATTCCACTCGGTTGTTTACTATTTGTATCCAGACATCAAAAGCATACATGTTTATTTATTAACCGGTGTTTATGGCGTGAATGAATCATGCTAACTCTCGTTTCGATGTAGGGCCACATGAGGCAGGGGATTATGATGCCCTTTGAACCGCTCCTTACAGACAGATAACTGCTTATTAATTCATCTATTCTTTTGAAACGACTATCTCATTATCATCCCAATATCAAGCCGTCCCGCGAGAAAGTTGAGAAGCCAAGCAGTCAAGATTTTGTGCGCCAGCTTCACAGACTTGTCAAATTAAAAGGGCCTGCCAGTGACACTTTGAGGCTGGCTCCACCAAAAACAGAGGATATGAAATGAATTATGTAAGATCTCTTTGAATATTGCATTGCAGCGCAGGCTGTCCCAGATGCCCACCATTTCCAGTCTCAGGCAAGACATCAATTGGACTGCCCTCATGCTGGCATAATAAATCCAAGGTAAACCCGTCTCCTTCCATTTCTTTTTCCCGTTATCGCTGCGCAGTCAAGCGTCGTCTCCTGTGCGCTTTAGCGAAAAGAAAAGCACTGGGAGATAAGGAGATAAGGAGAAAAGGAGGCGATCGCAGTGTGATTCAATGACATCTGCATTTGGAGAGTGGACTTGGATAAAATCAGCGGTTCATTGAAGATACATCGCACTCTGGAAGAGAAATTTGGAATCCTTTTTTGATATTTGTGCCTGTCAATACACATAGACCTCATGAACTCATTTGCTCCCCAAAACGTATAAAAACGTTCTATTTTAAATATTGCCATGGTCCAAAAATGTATTTATACGTTTTTTTTTACTCCCCAAAAACGTATTTTTACGTTTTTATGTTTTTTTGTTATGCAAGCGAAAGGCTTTGATGCAGCTTCTGGCATGAAGAGGTGGCTTAAAGCAATGGCAGCTATTACAACAACAAAACAACGTCCAGCAGGAGGCAGCAGAGTATAAGAGATCAACCAGGGCCATGTTGCAACATGTTCTTTTCCCCAGTGTTTTCAACAGGTTAAAAAAATATAAAAATAGATCCAGTTAGACCACTTGCAAGCATTTTCTTTCTCTCTCCCTTGCTCTCTCTTACGCACTCTGCCAGATGGTTTTGGTTTTGTGTGACATCCTCAACTGATTATCACTGAGTGAGGTGCAGTTGCATTAACTCGTTTAAACCCAAAAATGTGTAAAGATGTTTTTTAATACTTTGTTCTGCACTCCCAAAAACATTTTTATAAATGTTTTAAATGTTTTTTTGTTAAATACTAGATCATGCACTAATCTTAAAGCAATGGTAGTTATTACAAAAACGGCCAGCAGGTGGCAGCAGAGTATAAGAGATCAACAGGGCCATGTTGCAACAAGCTCTTTCCCCTTCTGGATATTCACAGATTTGTGAATAATGATGAAGCATAGCTACGAATAGCTATATTCTAATGCTAATTGCTGCTACGGAAACAGATAGAAATATTTTTTTCTCCTGATGAAAGAAGAGACTCTGATCTTCATTTTGGTAGGTTCCATGTTTTTATAACAATAGCACATAATATTCTGTGGACCTTGCAAAATCCAGTAAAACAGCCGGGACGGAGCGAAGGAGGTTGCTTCAGTGAAAATGGCTGGGAGTGAATGCGTTAAAATGACAAAACAGCACAATCGTGAGCTACAGAACATATAGCAGCAGAAAGCAGTAGAAATCAATTGGGTTTTATACCAAATGACATTAGCATTAGCGATCCTCTTAAACTCTTTAATTCCGACTGAAAAGGAAGCAATCGAGATGGCATCTTAGCACAATATTCCACAATCTATTAGTTTTACTGCTAATCACTTTTCCCTTCCATGCTGTTGCTTTTATTGACTTTTTAGCATAGCAGCGGTCTCTTGCAATTTTGCTGTGTGTTTGCACTTTCATCTACTCCCGTTATCCCCCCGAGCGAGGAAAAAAACGCCAATGGAATTGCTCCCAACAGGCCAGCTGATAAGTCATTCTTATAATGAAGTGCCACCCAAATGATATGCATCCTTGTTTCCTGGCCGCAACTAATTGTCAATATTGTAATTGTTTTGCAGGGGACCATGTAGAGCAGCTAATTTTATGCTGCCGAATTAAACAATAAGTAAATGGTGTCTTTAACTGAAACACTACCAGAGGCATTATATTCGAGACGTTGGAATTTTAAAATCATCATCTTTATCCTGCCGGGTGGGTGTTCAATACATGGTGCTGGGCTGGGGCTCATACTCAAATCAGTCACTATCTTTCTTCACGAAGCTTCATGAACCACTCGCAATATATTTTTTACGCCTGTAGATGGTACTCTTGGTTTAAATAAAGGTCAGTGCAATTTGATTACTTTTACACTGCATCTTTAAACCAACAGTGAGGAACCGAAAAATATCACATTATTTTTTTAATTGTGTGGTGGACATGTACGTTTTAATATTTCAATAAATGTATAATAGGGATGGACACGTACCGATACCAGGTAGATATCGGGCTGATACCCAGCCTTATTTTAAGGTATCAATATTCATGATGGCCACTTGTGGCCATTTTACGATAAGGAACTAGAATTTACAAGAATAGAAATGACTATTAATTTCATGTATCAAAAGTACGAGTGGTATCAATACTCAATATCGCTAACTACTCAAAAGTTGAGTACTCCGAGTCATACTGGTATCCGTCTGAAAATTTTGGGGCATTGAACATCCCAAATATATATATTTATAACAGATATAAAATTGTCATGCGATTAATTACGATTAAACGGCCCTTATTTAATTTTTTTTTTTAATTAGGCTAATCAAGCAATTACATTTTTTTATTGTAATTAATCACGACTTCACTAGTTAACTAACGATTAATCACAAATTTTAAATCTGTTCTAAATTTACAATACATTTGTTTTCTAGGTTTTCATACTCTTGTTAGCAAAAGTGGATTTTTTTTTAAACTAATAGAAATAGTTCAAATTAATTTTTGACGTCTATAGCCGTCAATGGCAGTGAATGAGTTAAGCATATGACTGACAATTTACTGCAGAGAACTCAAATATACGTCAAACTAAGGGAGGCATTATAGAGGATAAAATAAACTGATTGCAGATCAGGAAATATGGTGATGACAACCGCCAGCTATTTCCAAGTGTGCCTCCTCTGGAATAAAGAGCTTAACTTGAGCCTTTGTTGTGATTTAAAAAAAAAAAAAGCAGGGGGAAAAAAAAATCCCTAAACAAGCTTTGCAGTTCCAGCAGTCACCAAGATGGCTGTCAGCTTGATTGCCCTGGAGGGAAAGATGGGCCCTCGTCTTTTTCCAGCACGCCACAAGATGGGCGCTCATAATTAAGTGAGTCTCTGTAATCAGCCATGCAGTTTGCAGCAGGATGCACAATGATGTCAGCGTCAGGTGATAGGCTCAAGACAAGGACAAAACTACAACAAAATTGGCGACAAACCACAAATTCCACAAATCTGGCAATGGAGCAGATCCTGACGGCAAACTGATGCGAACCTATCTCAATTAAAAAAATTATTTGGTCATTACTCTTTGTTGAACAAGCCAGGAACGTTTTTGATCTCTTCTCCCACATGTCCACCATATGTTGTCGTCATCATCAAAAGCTTCTTCAAGTGCTCGTGCGCTTTCATTTGTTTCATGTTTTATTAAGCAATCAGATCATCTTAAAAGTGGGAGAAATGAGGCAAAGCTGCCATCTTGTAGGCTACGGTTGAAAAGAACGTTTAACTAAAGGTGGAGCTTTTTCTAATGGTGTGGTAAGTGGATTCCAGTGTTTCATTCATTTATTTAGCAGTATTATGGTATTGTTGTAGTAGTAGTAGTAATCAGTGTTGGGCAGTAACTAGTTACTAGTAACGCATTACTGTAACTTAGTTACTTTTTTACAAAAACTAATACTCTAACTCATTACATTTTTAAATACAGTAACTCAGTTACAGTTACAATATGGTGCTTTAGTTACTTGGTAAATTATTTTATTTAATCATTTAATTTTGTGAACACTCGTTCAGAATCAAATAATAAATGATTGGCTGCTGTGTACTGTACTACTTCCTGTTTACAATGGATTGCCGCTACCGTGCTAACGAAGAAGACACATCGTGGGCGGGTATCGGATTCGGCAGTCATGGAGAGGCGAGGCGAGCGCAAGACGAGTTTTTCGACATGGAAATACGCTCATTACTTTACTTTAGTTGAGCATAAAGGAAAAGTGTAACTAAAGAGTTACTTTTCTGAGTAATGCATTACAGGAATTGAGTTACTTTTAAAATAAAGTAACTATTAACGAACTAGCTACTATTTTGTTTTAGGACCGAGCAAAACACTGGTAGTACTAGCAATAGTAGTAGTAGTACTAGTAGCTACGTTGTTGCTGCTTTTGAATATCAATTTTTAAATTAATTTCAAATTAATAACGATAATATATTACAGCAATATAGAACAGGATATTGATAATTTTAGCACAATTTACAACAGTAAGGCTAGCAAGCGCTAACATAACATTCCAGGTATCTGTCAAGAAGGCAAAGTTTGGTGGAGGACCCAAAAAAAGACTTTAATTACTACAAAACAAAAGCCAACTCCAAATGGCAAGAGAAAACAAAACGTGTGGGGGGGGGGACAACAAGGAAAAAACTGGTAGCATGACGGGAGGGGAAATAACAATGAACCGACACAGACAGAGGGGAGACAGGAGACCAAACACACACATGCTAATGACACAACAAAACACACCTGGGGCAAGACACAAGTGGCTGAGGGCACTGATTGGTTGACACCAGGGACCGGGATGACAAGCACAGGAGGACATGATCAAACTCGACGAGACATTGATAAAGGGAGACACACCAGGAAAACAAACCAAAACACAGACCATGACGGTATCTAGTCCAGTCTACAAGTTATTATAGACCAATGAGGTTACCCGGAGGGCTGACGACATTGAGAGAGACGCTATTCTTTTTACAATCCAGAATATAATCAAAATGCTAATAGGGCCCTACTGTACTAATGCATTTGAATTCTAATGCATAATGTACATACATACTGTAGCTTAAAATAATGTAGTCAATTCAAATAACTAGTGTTTACTTGCACATCATTTCCCCTCAACCAATATTAACATAGGTACTGTCATTTGCATACTTTAGCCTCTGTTGTATGAGATTATATTCCCAACTCTAAAACACTATTGCAAAATACGTAGTGTTGTTTGGCTCTTCTGTATTTAAATAAGATTCAGGAGGTTTTTTTTTTTTGCCCAGTTGTTTTGCTCACAAGGAAATTAGCAGTGTGGCAAATTAGAGCTAACAGAAGTTACAGAAAAAAAATTACAAAAAATTAATATATAAATAAAGGTTGCAAAACAGATGGTTTCCCTTTATGCAAATGTTATTGTGCAAAACTAAGCCTGGGGGCTGCGCTATTTTCCCTCAGCCTTTTGGCATGAGAGACATGTGCCATACTCCACAGATGGAAAGGTGGACCCACTTTCTTGAGAATTGTATCAAGTGTTTTTCGCCACCAAGTCTCTGCCACCAGTGCTCTAATGGGAGGCCCATTGAGCTCTGTGTGTTGCTGAAGTCTGCGAAAGCCAGGTGAACTGATAATGCATCATGATTTTTCTCGCAGCGGGACTCGCCTCACCACGGCAACGGCAGCTGACAATAGATTGGAGGTGAACGTTAACCAGCGTGCATATTTTCCCCATTTTCAAACACTTGTTAGCAGTGTGCAGTACAGGGTGTGGACGTCAGGGTAATTGGAAAAAAAAAACTCTTATTTGGCTTTAAGTCTGGAGCTCACAAACAAAAATATATACATCAAAAGAACTGAAGAAGGTAAATTAAATGGTGGTGAAATTGAAGAATGATGTCACTTCGGAGATTTGCTCGGAAAATTCTAGGATAAAGTCAAAGTCATTTTATTAATTGTGTCAATGTTGAAAGCGTTCATATTATTGCAATTCTTAATTCTTATTTTTCAATTACTCACTTTTTTTGTCCTCTTTCAACTTCCACATTTTACATCCAATTCAAACCGTTCCAACTTCAACATGTTTCAAAAATTAACGCCAACCGGCCTTATATTTTTCTCATTCCACAATCTTACAATTTTTGGTGACTAGTGCGTGGGAGTCCAAAACTTGTTATCCCGGGCGAAGCAGATTTGAGTCCGAATTAATTTCTTTAATAATCAATGCCCAATTATTTAACACCCATTGTATTCAATGTCATTATGGGACTGCTTGCGGAGCGGCAGCTTCGCAAGCAGTCCCATAATGGTGAGCAGACGCTTTTTTAAAATACATTTTCAAAAATAACACATTATTATTATTATTTTTATTTTTTCTATTAAATGTAATGGATTGGCAATTGATTAGGTACACCCTGGATTATCGCCACTCTGCCCACCCAGGGGGGCGGCCATCTTGGCCAGTTAATTAGGTACACCAAGGATTCGCTCCCCTCCGCCCACCCAGGGCGGAGGCCATCTTGGCCAATTGATTAGGTATGCCCAGGATTCTTGCCACTCCGCTCGCCCAGGGCGGCGGCCATCTTGGCCAATTAATTAGGTACACCCAGGATTCTCGCCACTACGCTCGCCCAGGGCGGCGGCCATCTTGGCCAATTAATTAGGTACACCCAGGATTCTCGCCACTATGTTCGCTCAGGGCGGCGGCCATCTTGGCCAATTTATTAGGTACGCCCAGGATTTTCGCCACTCCTCTCGCCCAGGGCAGCGGCCATTTTAGCCAATTAATTAGGTGTGTACCTAATTAATCCCCACTCTGCCCACCCAGGGCGGCAGCCATCTTGGCCAATTAATTAGGTACGGCAAGGACTCTCTCCCCCTTGCCCACCCGGGTCGGCGGCCATCTTGGCCAATTTATTAGGTACGCCCAGGATTCTCGCCACTCCGCTCGCCCAGGGCGGCGGCCATTTTAGCCAATTAATTAGGTACACCCTGGATTACCGCCTTTCTGCCCACCCAGGGCGGCCGCCATCTTGGCCAATTAATTAGGTACGGCAAGGACTCTCTCCCCCTCGCCCACCCGGGTCGGCGGCCATCTTAGCCAATTGACTACTACTAAAATTACTACAAGTACTACTAATACTACTACTTCTGTTTGTACTTGCTTACTACTTACTACTATACTACTACTACTATGTCTACAAGTACTACATACATGCGTCTTTCCACCTAGCAAGAGTCAGCAATTCCACATTTCTTGAGCGATTCCAGTGGTTTAAATTTTAAACTGTTCAGCTCATTTACAAGAGTCAGCAGTCCCATTCAAAATTTCCACGGGAATACAGTATGGGATTTTTTAATAGGTTTTAGGCGAACTAATAAATACACACTCACATGCGCATACAAAATAAAAATTTATTTAAAAAAAAATAAATTAAATTTAAAAAAGAGAGCGCAATGATGATGACATGTCAAATCGGTAAAATTACCGAATGAACAATAAAAAAAAAATATATATATATATATGTATTTATCGTCATATTTAATATTACTCTTCACATAATATACCTTTTGATATCCTTAAAGCATTCCACAACATTCTACATGCATTCAAATATGAGTATTCAGCTTTCAGCATTCACACACAATTTCTCTAAAAATTGTAAATTTTTAGTACCAGATGCTATTCAGTTCACACACACACACAGACACACACAGACACACATGATGACAAAAGTTTTTCAAATGTTGAAATAAAACTGACTTATTGAATGCTCCTTTAAGATCTTGTGTTTTTGCAATGTGCCCGTCATCTGTCATTACACCTTTTTTTTTTTCTCGGGAAATCTGTATTCCGGGCATCAGACTGTGGAATCACAGGGAATTATTAACCATGTGTGCCTGAAAAACATGTGTAATTGATGAGTCTGGGGTGGTAGCCTCAATTTAATAACACAGCGGCAATGGATCTGGCGGCGTAAACAGTGCTTTTAAACGGGATACATTCGGTACGGGTGAGTGTGAAAAAGACATGTTGCTGGCAACACGGCGTACACAACTTAACAGCAGAAACAGCTGACAAATGACCGTAACTTGACTCAAGCTCTGGGACGACAACAGCGCAAGCAACACCTCTGACTCCATAAATATGTAAAATCATGGTTTGTTCCATGGCCCCTGTAGAGGTTTGGGCCTCTGAATCAACCCCTCCCCTCCCGTTTCTCTTTCTCGTTTGGGGAAGAGCCAGAGTAAACACTATAAATAAATTATGACCAAGACTTGTTGACACACATTGAGCTAAAAGCGCAGCCAAGCTATGATGACTGCCATCATGTAATTGTAGATTTTAGTACCGGTCATCTCAAGCATGGGCAACTTGACCACTTTGCCTCAAAGCTTCCAAACTGAGTTCTAAGTAAATGATTCATAGAAATTATTTTTTTTTCCCCCACCAGGTTCTTTATTTTGAAGTCTTACCAAGAATTAGGTCAGGTTCAAATGAGGGGTAAAAAACAACAAAAAACACGTTTGTTGGCTTCTTTGGTTTAAATTTGGTTACAAGTACCGTAAGATATACAGGTTATAGGTTACATTAATGAGGACAAAAGTTTTTTTTTGTTTTTTTTTAACTCATTCACTGGTTATAGGTTACATTAATGAGGACAAAAGTTTTTTAAATTTTTTTTTTTTTAACTCATTCACTGCCATTGACGGCTATAGACGGAAAAAAATCATTTGAACTTTATTAGTTTCCACTTTTGTTAACAAGAGTATGAAAATAGTTTTTTTTATTGTGCATTTATAACAGTTATAAAATTTGTGATTAATCGATTAATTACAATTTAAGAAATGTAATTGTCTGACGCCCCAAATTTTTTATATTTTCTTTTTTTTTATTAGAAATTTTAATTGTAATTAATCACATGACTTCACTAATTAACTCAAGATTAAGCACACATTTTATATCTGTTCTAAATGTACAATACATTTTTTTCTAGGTTTTCATACTCTTGTTAACAAAAGTGGGAAAAAAAAGTGAAACTAATAGTTCAAATTCATTTTTGACGTCTATAGCCGTCAATGGTAGTGAATGAGTGAATGATCTTGGTAGTAATTTTTCATTTTTAAATTCTGTTTATACTTTGGAACTTGACATCTGTGATAATGAATAAAGATCCAACTGCATTCTCTCCATTATCTCTAATTCGCAAATTTTTATTTCCTGTTTCTAACGATATACATAAATGGTTCTCTTGAAAACTGATTTCGAGCCAACTGTAGCATTGATTTCTCCAATTTTCATGAGGGCCGTGCTCCTAATCCAATTGCATATGTTCCTCAAAACAAAATAATCATATCAACGTAACCATCAGCTCTCGGCGACCGAGCAGTTTCTGTGTCACATGCTCGTTTAATTGTTGATGGACTTCATACATTCGAGGCATTCGCAGTCAGCGTCGAGATGCATTTGCCAATAATGTCATATTATAAGGAAGGAAGGAAGAGAGTTATTTGAGATGGAGGGGCTTGGAAGGGGGTCTCGGGCAATACTAAATGAAATAGGAAATCGCTGTGAAGCAGGGACAGGGTTGATGATTAATAGTGAACTCCATTATTGAAAGGTCTTGCTCAGACGGAACTTGTATCTAAATTTGTTTGTTTTCTTTTAATACAGTGAAATGTATGAGAACAAATTTTATTATCAGTGCGGATGTTTGACATTTTGACAAATATCCGCATCAGCCTTTTTAACAAATTTGAAGGCCGATAAAGCTGCTATTATGAATAAATGCAAATAAATATCGGCTCCTTGACTACTACTTTTTAAAAAAAAATGTTTTTACCCAACCCCCCCAAAGTGTGTTATGTGCCCTATATGTCTATAAAAGTGTATTGTGTATTCTTGACTACTACTAATCGGTATTGGTTTGGGCCTGGAAAAGATATATCGGTCTAGCAATACCTGATTTCAAGGTATCAGTACTCATGACATCAGTGGCCGATAAAATATCAGTATCGGTATCAGTATCACCCTCTTGTGGCCGTTTTACTAGAAATTAGAACTAAGAAGGATAGAAAATTGCTGTTAATTTCACACAATTTTAACTTTTACTGCCAAACGTTATCTGAAAAAGACCGATTTGGAGTATTTTCATCTTTCAAGGCAAATAGAATATTGTGTTCTATGACAACGTAAATAAACATGGTGAATACCATATGAAAGATTGGATTCCATTTTCTCATTTGAAAAAAAAGTATGATTCTACCTTATTCCGTTCTTTCGTAATCACCATTTGAAAAAAGGTCATTTGAGTGACACAATTTGAGTTTCTGCACAACTGACTTTGGCACAATTTTTATTTTATTTTTTTATTAGTGACGCTCTGCTGTATTTCCTAAGATCCGCCATTTCTTTAAAATGATCTGTGAGTAATTTTGGGAAGGAAATTTGAGTCAAAAGTACGTATTAGGGCCACGTTATAAAGTGGCAGGCAAATTTGCAAGAAAAAAAGTCACAAATTTGCGAGTATAAAAAGTAGCAAATTTGTGAGAAAAAAAACTCTGAAACTTACGAGAAATACACGTTAGCGTACTATTCGGCTGTTTGTGCCAATACTTTTCGGTCGGGTTTTCAAATAAGAAGATAGTATTTGCTTTAGCAGAGATTAACCATATGATGTTTGAAGCGTTGGGTACGGCCAGCGACAAAAGATGGTCCACATTTTGAGGGTCAAGCATTTACCTAAAATGAAAAATGAATCCGACTCCATCCTGCCTTTTTGTGTATTTGTCGTAAGTTTCTGATTTTTTTTTTCTCACAAATTTGCCACTTTATAAACTTGCACATTTTTTATTTTTCTTCTCGGAATATTACTCCCCCCTATATATATATATATATATATATATATATATATATATATATATATATATATACGTGGCCCTAATACACCGACCTATAGAACATCCCTAACAATTAACAATCATCAGTTAAAAATAGGCAACAAAATTATTCAAATTAATAAAATAATAGACTGCGCCCATTCATAAATAGTTTTGAATTCACCATCACAAACAGTGCGTATATAGAGTGTGTGCTTAAATGACTCTTCCAGAGGTGTTTGGAGCCAGCAAACTTTAGAACAGAACTAAATATAGCTCATTAAACACTCCATGGCAAGGCACTGCGCAGGCTCTTGACGCCATGTCCAAGTTGTTGCAATCACTTCTGGCAACACGCTTTCGTTAAGGAAGCGTCTCGAGTCAAAGGCGTTTTGCGATGTTGTCGTCTGGAATAACAAAAGAGGCGACTGCTGCAAGGTCCCAGTAAAACACCACTGAACATCCTGAGCAGCACATTGTCACAACACAAATAAAGGGTTTTGTGATTTTCCCCCCCATCATTATACAATTTTTATAACGGTTTTCAATAAAGCAGTTTTGCATTTATCGTAAATCATACGATATTTTTAACAGAAATTCTTACCGGCTTCAACTCTAAGCGCGGCAGATTTGTTTTTTTTCATTTCTAGTAACCTTTATGCCTCCCAGTTGGTCTTATTAACCACATACTCACTTTTTTCCCACATGACTTGTTGCAAAGGTTTACATTAAAAATTAATTTGCAGGTTCTGCGGGCTGATAATTCATCATTAGGATGTTGTAAACCCGGCTTTATCATCTGTTTCATTCTTTATGCTGATTGGAAGGTCACCGACCTTCCGGGATGCGTCTGGCTGACAGTCTTTGTAATTATGCTGTAAGGTAACAAGAGGTCGGCTCGAGAGGGAATTCCACCAGAGCAATTAAATGAATGTTAATATATATCTTTTACTAGTGAAATAACAGGTGGAGCTGTCAGATTAATATGTAAGAAAGTTGCTAAAGAAGGTCTCTTTGCACCTTTACAGAGATAATAAGCTCTTGAGCTGGGTTTAAACATTAAGCACTTGGACTTGATGGCTCCTATTTCGTCCCCTCGGACCATGTCCACGTGTGCACACTTACTTTTTACTTGTTAAATATAATCTGTGTCCAAACAAGTCCAAAAGACTATACTAACAGTTGGTTCTATAACCACAAACCACTAGGACATTTCAACCAATCAAAAGGCTGCAGAAAGTAATTTGGTGATGTTGAGTCATAAATGTGGGGAAACCGGTGCTGGAATTAATGCTTGACAATTATGTGGCAATATTTATTTGTTTATTTATTTTTGGGCAAATTGTTAGAAAAAACGGGGGTGACTTGATTTACATAACTTCATCATATTTCCATTGACACAAGGCTCCAAAAGCAGTCTTGCCACAGTTACTCAAAGTAACTGAGTTACTTCATAGAATATTTGCTTGAAAAAGTATTTAAGTTAGATTACAAGTTACTTTAACTCAGTCACTCCCAGCCAGCTCCCGGCTGTTTCACTGGATTTTGACTGATTTTGCAAGGCCCACAAAATATTGTGTCCTATTGCTATAAAAACATGTATAACTTCATATATGATATCATCAAATAGTATAATAAAATAAAATTAAATTAAATTAAATAAATATTTTTTTTCTCATCAAGTTCATGTTGGAAACGATTTGACAGTGAATTTACATAGTACAATAATGTCAATTTCCAAATAGAATTTTTTTTTTAATTTTGTGAATCAATTTCATGCTGGAAACGATTTGACAGTTTGAATTTACATAGTACAATAATAACAATTTCCAAATAGACTTTTTTTTTTTTTGTGAATTTTATGAAAATAGGTTAGGAAGGAAACTGTTTTAGACTACAATATCATTGGTTAGGATAGGATAGTGAGATAGTAATGAATATTCTTGCCATAATTTTGGCAGTTTTCAGGAACAACAAATATGTTTGTATTTTTTACATGGGATTTTACAGAAGATCAAGCCGTTTTTTAAGTGTCAATAGTCTCAATTTCTGCTTTATGGTCACCCCTTTTCATTTGAACATAGCTTTTCCGCTAAAAGACTGCAAATGTGTTTGGATTCAAGAAGGATATTTATAATGCAAAGCATATAAAAAGGCTAAATAAAAGCTATAAAGACGGAATACAGTTGGCCTTTAGCTGACAATGTGTCCCACATTAAGTCAATCCAAGCCTCAGACAGCAAGTGGAAGAGCTGTCACCGTATCCCTTATCACCCACCACAGCATTGTGGCTTCCCAGCGCTTTTCAATTCTTCCCCTCCTTTTTTCTTCTCCACATCCCATCACTTGCTGTTTCCCCCCCGTATTCATGCTGTTTAGTAAATGCATATAATCTTCAACCACCCAGCCGGACGAGAACCTCAAAGAGTCACAAAGATACGGCCAGATGGAGGTGAGCTATCAGCTAACCTGGAACTGTGGGCCTAAGGCGATAATCATTTCAAAACTGCAGGGCAAAATGGTTTTAATAGCCCTGTAAAAGGTAAAAGTTTGTCTGCCTTATCACACCTGGCAGATGCATCGCAGAGAGGGGAAAGGAAAAGGGGATAGGGGGAGAAGAAAGCATCAGCTGATAACATCCCCTCCCCAGGAAAAGGATAAATCCGGAATTTAAAAAAAAAGTGCTGCCTTCAGGAGGAAGTTTAGGGGATTAGGGCTCGTCTCGTTACTACTGTGTTCCAGCAGCCCCTCCCCGTCACCTTAGCTCTCATCCTTCTTTCTCCACCAGCTGCTTGTTGACCCCGAAATTAACTTTTATGAGTGTTGTGATATGAGTGACAGACAGATTTTTTCCATTTTTAAACTATACAAGATAATGTTTGTCTTCATTATCACCTACAGTCCACAGTGTGGTTCTGGAATTGTAAGGGTAAAAAGCCTGAAAGCCAGGCTTGTTTCAGCAGAGGTGGCAAATCCAGTTCCGGAAAGTAAAAACCCTGTCACAGTTTGGCTTTAGCCCCAGGTGCTAGCTCGCGAGCTCCCTAGCTAGCTCGTTTACCTGCTATGGAGCTCGCTAGCTTGCACCTGGGGCTAAAGCCAAACCGTGGCAGGGATTTTACTTTCAGGCTCCGGATTTGCCACCTCCAGAAAGTAAAAACTCTGCCACAGTTTGGCTTTAGCCCCAGGTGCTAGCTAGCGAGCTCCCTAGCTAGCTCGTTCATCTGTTGGGGAACTAGCTAGCAGAAAGGGCTAAAGTCAAACTGTGGCAGGGTTGATACTTTCTGGACCCTGATTTGCCACCTCTGGTTGTTCAGAAAGTTGCAATTGATGTTTTATTATCAGCAAGGCCCCGTGTGCAGTGTTACATGATAACTTTAATGTTCCATTGTAGACAGAGCACAACTCAGTCTCACACCTCAGCTGGTGTTTGAAGGGTTGTTTCAGACTCTTACATCAGCCCTGTATGCAAGCTTTTAGAATTATGTGTGACCTTCATTTTTTTTTCACGTCAGTGTAAAATTGTTGAGGACTTTATGGGAAGTTTATGCTAGATTTTTGAATTGAAAGTCATGAAAACTCTTTCTAATGTGGAGTTTGGAGCAAGGATATTTTACTTAAACAAAAAGTAATGATTAACCCCCAAATTTTTTTGTCTCATATATATATATATATATATATATATATATATATATAAATTCCATGACATATTTTTGTAAGTTTGTATCCTGGAGAGGAAGCAAATTCAAAGTTCTGCATTTGATGTGACATGACAGAGAATGTTTAACACCTTTCGTACCTTAGTCTATAGTCTTAGTACCTTAGTCAATAAAAAATTTATTTCAGGCTTCATCCTGTTGATTTATTCATGCCCGCTCTCTGAGCAGTGACTCACCTTAACAGCAGATGTTCACGCCATTTCTGTCAAGAAGGCAAAGTTTGGTGGAGGACTGAGTCGCAGGGAAGGCAATACTTAATTGTGTTATGTTTTTTTTTTCTGGATTAGGAATAATAACATCCTGGGTCAATTTGACCCAGGGTCATGTCTAATTATCCAAAAGTAACAGATGTGTATTTATTGATTTTTCAGTATTTGTGCGTGTTCCAGCTAACTAACAGATCTTTTGATTCCTTTTTTTGCTCAGGAACAGTAATAATATTTCTGGGTCATTTTAACCTAAGTTTTGCTTAATTATCCGAAGCTTTACACATTTTTAAAATTTTCAACCAACATTTTTTTTAAATCTCATAACAACTCTATCACGAATAATTTCAATCAATATTTTCTTTCAGAGTTCACACTTCAGATATGTTTCTAAGAAATAAATAGGGATGGTTGAGTACCGATACTAGGTATTGGTATCGGTGTCAATACCAGCCATATTTTAACTCATTCAGTCCCAGCCAATCCCCTTCACTCCAGACTGCTTTACTGGATGTTGACTGCTTTTGCAAGGCCCACAGAATATTGTGTTCTATTGCTATAAAAATATTGAACCTACCAAAAGAAAGTCATTCATCAGGGAAAAAAAGTATATTTATATTTGTTTCCGTTTTGCAGCAATTAGAATTAAGTTTCATCATTATCTATTTAGAAAGAGATTTTTTTTCAACATGGCCCTGGTTGATCTCTTTTGCTCTGCTGCCACCTGCTGGCCGTTTTTGTAATAACTACCATTTCTTCAGCAGTTGAGAGAATGCATTAAAGCCATCTGTATGCGCTAGCATGAAGAACATAAAAAAAACATATAAATACGTCTTTGGGACACTTAAAACATTTAAAAGAGAACGTATTTATACATTGATAGGAGCAAATGAGTTAAGGGGCGGCATTTTAGTGGAAGCTCAAAAGTGTCACTTCCTCTGGAGGTGGGTTTGTGATGATACGCCAAGGAAGCCACATCCAAATGTCTTTTAGACCAGAAAAGAAGATGGGCTGAATATTTACACAACATAATATGCACCTGAAAATGGGGGAGGGGGGATGTCGATCTGACTTACCTTACTATATATAACCTTGGGTTCAACAGGCTCTACGGTGCTCCTCCCTCTGATGACTGATTGTCAGACGCAATGTAGCACTGACAGTGATTTGCCTTTAATGGCCGATTGAGCATGTCAAAAGTCGTGCTATAAACCGTGGCTTGATATGCTGCAGGCTGAGCCGTCTGACAACCGCGACAGCTACTGTCACCCTTCGTCACTGCAATAAAGCCCCGGCAATCAGTTGGAGATCAAGGAGCGTTGGCTTCCTGTGTATACACACACACACACGTACATACACACATACAATTGAAACTCTACTGAAGCCACTAAAGTTGTAACAATGGAGAGAGTGGAATTGATTTATGCAAAAGTCATTGTGTGGATTCAACCAATGGACTGTTTAGCGGTGTTAAACATTGCTATTATGCTGCAAAGTTGTGCAAAATTACTCCAATATATTTTCTTATTTATTCCTTCTGTCTCTCCGAGCCACCGGAACCACTGCTATCTGCGCCTTAGTGCCTTAATTAATTCTTTGACACATTTTTTTTTTAACTGCACTAGTATAAATTACTCTCCTGCACGCCCGCAGGTATCAACTAACACTATTGATTTAATAAAGTGGCTAAGTAGATATTAAGGCGTTTGTGTGTTCAAATCGTTGCGACTCAAACTATTAACCACAAGTGATGAGAAAAATGAAGCTTCACTTGCGATCATTTTTTTTTTAAACTCCTGTAGATCGTGCTCTTGATTTAAATAAAGGCCAGTGCAATGGAAGTTGGTTACATTTCCACTGCATCTTTAATTAAACCAACAGTGCCATCTAGAGGAGTCAAAAAATATCACACATCGCTTCATGAAGCTTCATGAAGCTTCACTTGCGATATATTTTTTTGAACTCCTGTAGATCGTGCTCTTGATTTAAATGAAGGCCAGTGCAATGGAAATTGGTTACATTTCCACTGCATCTTTAATTAAACCAACAGTGCCATCTAGAGGAGTAAAAAATATCACATATTGCTTCATGAAGCTTCATTCATCCTTTACTATTAACCACCCTGAATATATTGCACTCTAAAAACAGTTGGGTCAAAAATAACCGAACTATGGGTCAGAAATGGACTGATCCTCTACTTGGATCGATTTGACCCAACTTTGATTCAAGAAATGTGTCTTTTAGTGTAAAACACCTCAAAAACATTGGTTAGATCCTTTAGTTGGGTAAAAAAAAAAAAAGGGTCATTTTGTATGAAACAACCCAGAAAGTTGGGTCAAATTGACCCATGAAGTGGATCGGTCCATTTCTGATCCATAATTGGGTTACTTTTGACCCAACTGTTTTTAGAGTGTGGTATGTAATTATTGTTGTGAAAACGACTTACTGACTACATGGCGAGTTGAGTGCACTCACACAAAATGTAACCACAGTCATAATGTCAAAAACTCCTAAAGTCGTAAATCCACGACTACCTGTAAAGGCTTTAAATGGAGCATATTCAGCACTGTTGAGATTTGCTTCCACTGGCCACAGCTGGAGCAGCATCCAAGATAAACTTTCAAGGACTCTTCTCACGCCTTGATGAGCCCGACTGCTCGCGTTTTGTTAATTCTCACCATTTGGCGATGCTTCACCAGCAACCAAATCCATTTTCTTAATCCGAGGCTCACTGTCACCCAAGTGGCAGTCCTGTTCCTGTTGAACAGATCAGCAGCAGTGAAAGCTTAGCTATGCAGCAGTTACCAACCTAAACCCATCCACATGACTCCCAGTCTGGACCGAGCATAGCTTTCATTGGGTCTGGCGTCACTCAGTGGCTGTCTGGACTCGTCTGTTTCACATGATGCTAAGTATGACAGACGTAACTGCATTCTTTGCTGTGATTTAAATGTTCCAGAAAATTGATGAAACGTAACTTCATTCCAGATTTCCCCTCATCCAGTTATGTTAGACTACATAAACATAAGTAAGTGAGAGAACATATGTCTCTACAGACTCATTCAGTGGCTGCCTTGCACGTGACTAACTCATAGGAATATGACAAAGAATGAATGACATTTCCATGTGCATTAGGGCAGGCTTGTCAATGACCCCACCCCCAAAAAAATACGTTTTTATGTGTTTGGAAAAAGGAGACGCTCAAACGTTTCCATGTTAAGTCAATGCGCTACGATTCATGTAGATATCTTTTCATGAACTGGTACAGACAAAGTGGTTCAATCATACATCGTGACGTTAGAATGAACAATTAGGACAGTTTGGTTTGCATCCTAATTAAAGTCTGGAAATTTCAAAAAGGGGATAGCTATACTGCAAAAGTCTCTCAATAATAACAATGTTATTTCAACTGAGCATGTGCCAGCAAGTCCCGTTATATAGAGTGACCTGATTTTCAAAATTAAAAACCGGGACGCTATATAATATATAATAAATTTCACCAAATTTCATCGCTAGTCAACCCAGTGAGTAAGATGGCCAGCATGCGCGTCAATCGCTAATGCTAAATGCTATCTTGGTTGACAACGCTAAATAAAACAATACACTCACCATTATCTAACCTTTTTTTTTTTGCTCGGTTCCGACGACTACTGGAAGTTGGCTGTGCCGTTTACTAGTGTTGGGAAAATGAAGCTTCATGAAGCACTTGTGATATTTTTTCACGCCTGAAACCAAGAGTACCATCTAGAGGAGTGAAAAATATCACAAGTGCTTCATGAAGCTTTCATTTAGCTTCATTTGACCATCACTACCATTTACCGCGCATTGTAACATTGAAAAATACCGCTAGAAAGCTTACCTTGCGTTGTCTGACCGGCAACTTCAGTCAGTGGATAGTTGGACTGCATTTCCCATGATTCTTAGATGCAAATGTTATGGCCAACGGCTGCTACGTAAGTCCGTCCTGCTACTGAGTATATGCGAAACGTGAATTTGGAAGTCAATATTAAAGAGTTAAAAAAATTTCCCTTTTAATGTATTATTATTATTATTGTATGCATAATAGTAGGACAAAACAATGACGTTGGTGAAACCAAGGCTCAGAAACAGGACTGTCCCAGCCAAAACTGGATGTCTGGTCACCCTACCATGATAGCTGTCAGCCAAGATAAGCTTGCAACGGCACCTGATAGCGATGACGTTTCATGAAAGCTTCATGAAGCACTTGCGACATTTTTTGACCCCTCTAGATGGCACTCAAGATGCAGTGGAGACGCACTGGCCTTTATATTTAAACCAAGAGCACCATTGAGAGGAATGAAAAAAATATAGTGTTTCACGAAGCTTCATGAAGCTTCATTTTCCCATCACTAATTGTATGCTGATGGTAAGCCAGTGGCTTTCTTCACATACGATGAAAAAAAACTACTTCCGCTTGTTTCCTGCTGTCTACAGTATATTTTCTTCTCACCATCTGCACACTTGTCTATGTCTGTGTAGTGCCCGACCTTGATACAGCTTGTTTGGTGTGACGACAAATAACAGGTGGAGTGACAGCCCACGCTTGTCGCTCTATGTTTAACCTGTGAAATTCAACACCTAAGGTGGTGAAACATGTCCCTATCAGTGGGTGTCTGCTTGATATAAGTGAACTTTTTTGGGGGGAATTTAACGTGTTTAAGCAACCACTACAAATGCTAATCTCAGATTAGCTTGTTTGTTTTTACACTCACTATTCTCCCAATAGTGTGCTATAGAGGTGGGGATTTGACAAAATGTCCTTGATCGTCAAGGGGCAAAGTCAGTGTTCAATAAATATTACTCTAAAAAATTAATGTAATCTCTCACTCTGCACTGTAAAAAAAAAAGAAAAAGAAAAAGAAAAAACAACTAATATTTACCTGGAAAAAAAAATTCTGAAATTTTAAGTACCTTTTACAAGGAGAGTTTTGAGTACTTTTTACGAGTTTATAAAAAAAAAAAAAAGCAATGTAAGCATTGAGGAACAAACTCATGACCTTCAGTTTGGGTGACAGCCACTCTACCACCTGGGCCATGCCACTCCTTTGGAGTCAGGTGGAATTCTCGTACCTCCAAGAGGAAGGTCATGACAAAGGTTACGTAGCTTTTTAGTAAAATGTACTGAAAATTCTCCTTGCAAAACGTACTTAGAATTTCAGAGTGAAAACACTTTACTAGTTTTTTTCAAGTAAATATTACTGCCAATTTTTTACAGTGTGTAGATCACAAAATGTAACTGAAGTCTGATACATCAAATTAAAAGCATTGTGCATCTGTGTCCCTGCCTATTTCTGGCTCCAGTGGAATCCTCTCATTGGAGAAGGCAGCACATTAAATCAACATCACATTTACGACACAATCACAGACAGATGTGTCCGAAACTTCGAAATAGTGAATCTAGCGTCATTAATTTTCGCCATTCACAGCTAAACTTCAAAATGCATCTGTAAGCTTTGTCTTTTTTCCAAACAAAATCAAACTTTGTTTTCTAACACTTTGCGGTCATGCAGCTGTGAAAACAGGGGGAGTGGAAGAAGGGGGGTGGGGGGGGTCCTCTCAAAGGCGTTGGATTGGTAGAATATTGCTATGCTCAAAGATAAATTATCGCATTAAGGTGGTGCAATGTCTTCATCTTATTGGGCTGTAAAACATATATTGCCTTCATTCATCTTGGCTTCCACTAAAACTGAATACAGACATCCCAATAACATAAAAATGTAAAAATATAAATTAAAAAAAGTAAAAATAATAATCATAATGGACATAAGTGTTTTTCACATAGCAGCAACATTTTTAAATTATTATTATTATTTTTTTTTTACATTTTTATGTTTTTGGGACAAAACTGAATGCAGACATCCCAAAAACGTAAAAATTAAAACGAAAAATTTACATAAATGTTTTTCACATAGCAGCTACATTTATTTATTTATTTTAAATTTTTGGGATAAAATTGAATGCAGACATCACAAAAACGTAAAAATGTAATAATTGAAAAAAAATGGACATAAGTCTTATTGGGCTGTCAAACATATATTGCCTTCATTCATCTTGGCTTCCACGTTCTGCTCATGTTTAATGTCACACACTGCAATGAACTATCAACAAAAAAACAACTTTTTTTCCCCCTAAGTTCACTGTCTGATCTCCATTTTCCTTTGTCTGTCCTAATGTTCCGGTTGGTGTCCTCACTAAATAATTACAAGAGGCCTGTCCTCACCTGTCAGCATGGTCAGGCCACCTTTGGTGAGAGTCTGACAGCCATCTTGTCCCCTCAGTCCTCTACTTCCATTAGCCGCCCTGGTCAGTGTGACTGTGCAGTCATTCCAGGGTCAGGGCCCTCCACTACGGGCTGTAATTGCAGTACATTGAGCACTCGGAAGCTGCCGCACCCACCTAATGAATTGTCACCCACTTTAATATGAAATTACACAAGGGTGACTCGTAATAGATTAATACGGTTGGCAAGGTTACTCTCAAAGGATAATCCATTGAAAATTGCTGATTGCCTGCCTAAAATTATTATAAGACCCCGAGTGAAGTGGGATTAGACAGCCAAAGTGATCCTATGTGATCACTCTTATCCATCACTGGATCACTTTGTGTAAAGAGGGGTTGGAATACTAATCCTCACCCTTCCAAGAAAAGGTTAGCTTGTTCTTGAACTGATTGGGGACATGGAAACTTTTTATCATGTTAATGTTGAATAACAATGACTATTAGAGATGTGATCCCAACATGAAGGTCAATTGACAATGAAAACTTTAAATATAAATCACAACCATAGCCTTGATGTTTGACCTGGAAAAACATTTTTAAAAAAACAATCCATGCGAGGGGTGGGTAGCATCTGAGAACCTGCGTTGTTTTAATACGAAAAACTCAAGGCAGCTTTTTATACCCTAAGAAAACATGTTTGTCTGTTTAAGAGTGCAAGTAAAGAACTATAATTACACTACATCAAAAAATAATAATCCGCTCAAATGTTTGTTTCTTTCATTATTATTTTAGATATTTATTTATTTGCTTTGAAAATATCATTTTAAATGTGATTCACCATACGAGAGAATCAGCCAATACAGAAAAAAAAAAAAATCAATAATTGGATTTAATAATAATAATAATAATTTAATAATTTAATAAAAATCCAATGTTGTCCATTTAGGACAGCTGTGACATTAACTTTAAATCAATACTTCTCAATTATTTTTTGCTACGCGCCCCCCCAAGGAAAAATGAAATATTTCACGCCCCAACTCTCCGCCGCGCACTACTGCCACCTACTGTACTGGATGTGCAATTACACTTTATTCTAATACGACAAAAAAAAAATAGGACTGCTTTAAATTGAAATTTATGGACCTTATTTCATACATAGAAATACAATTAACAGCTAACCATAAAAAAACAGTTTAGACACCACATAGTGAGTATTATACACTTGATGAGCTCATGCTGTCTGAAACGCTGACCTCAGAAGTATGACACAAATAATAGCAGGCTTTGTCATATGTCTGCTAAACTAACCCATCATTACTCGCACCCTCATCGTCCATGACGAAGGTCGGTGCCCGAAAATAACATGCAACCTATATTACAGTTCTTTTTTTATCCGTATAACTTTTTACAAGAAAAGTTGTGATCCTCTTATTACAAGAGGTGCCTGGTCAATATGTGGACATTGATGTGTTGTTGGTACATCATCATCATCATCATCATCATCATCATCATCATCACCACCTAACAATTAACCATCCTATCTTACGCTTGGCTCTCCAAACCCTGAATGCTCACAATAATGCATGAGTGGATTCCCCTTGAAAAGTCATTCCCAATAAATGCCTCCATCGATCTGTTTGGCCACACGGTTAAGGGAGAGGTGGAGCTCTTTCAACAGTTTTTAAATAGACTAGTGTGTACTTACAGGTGACAACATGATGGTGTAATTAGTCCAATGGATCAAGTACAAACTCAAATGGGTTCCAACAATTAATATCACTAGAGGTATTGCTGCCTTTCGTACCAGTACAGACGGGTATTGGAATATATGAATTCATTTAAAAGTTACATAGCGTCGCTGCTATGTGAAAAACACCTTTGTTCATTTTTGAATTTTTTTACATTTTTGGGATAAAACTGAATACAGACATCCCGATAACATAAACATGTAAAAATAATAATCATAATGGACATAAGTGTTTTTCACATAGGAGCGACATTTTTATTTTTTTACATGTTTATGTTTTTGGGATAAAACTGAATGCAGACACCCCAAAAATGTAAAAATGTAAAAATTGAAAAAAAAATTGACATAAAGGTTTTTTACATAGCAGCTACATTTATTATTATTATTATTTTTTTTTTTCCATTTTTGGGATAAAATTGAATGCAGACATCCCAAAAACGTAAAAATTTAATAATTGAAAAAAATGGACATAAGTGTTTTTCACATAGCAGCGACATTTTTTTAAAAATGTTTTACATGTTTATGTTTTTGGGATAAAACTGAATGCAGACATCCCAAAAACGTAAAAATGTAAAAATTGAAAAAAAAATTGACATAAAGGTTTTTTACATAGCAGCTACATTTATTATTATTATTATTATTTTTTTCCATTTTTGGGATAAAATTGAATGCAGACATCCCAAAAACGTAAAAATTTAATAATTGAAAAAAATGGACATAAGTGTTTTTCACATAGCAGCGACATTTTTTTAAAAATGTTTTACATGTTTATGTTTTTGGGATAAAACTGAATGCAGACATCCCAAAAACGTAAAAATTGAAAAAGAAATGGACATAAATGTTTTTCACATAGCAGCTACATTTAGTATATATATTTTTACATTTTTGGGATAAAATTGAATGCAGACATCCCAAAAACATAAAAATGTAAAAATTGAAAAAAAAATTGACAGAAATGTTTTTTACATAGCAGCTACATTTATTATTATTATTTATTTTTTATTTTTTTACATTTTTGGGATAAAATTGAATGCAGACATCCCAAAAACGGAAAAATTTAATTATTGAAAAAAAATGGACATAAGTGTTTTTCACATAGCAGCGACATTTTATTTTATTTTTTTAAATGTTTTACATGTTTATGTTTTTGGGATAAAACTGAATGCAGACATCCCAAAAACGTAAAAATTGAAAAAAAAATTGACATAAATGGTTTTCACATAGCAGCTACATTTATTATATATATTTTTACATTTTTGGGATAAAATTGAATGCAGACATCCCAAAAACGTAAAAATTAAAAAAAATTGGGGGGGGGGGGGGTGCATACGTGTTTTTCACATAGCAGCGACGATATGTTAAGTATATCAAGTGTTTTTTTTGTGTGTGTGTGTAGGGGGGGTGATGTAGTGGCTTAATAGAGGCCTAAATATCTTTTTTCAACATCAATTTTTTTGACTTCTTGACTGCAGTAGCAGTATATTGCATGTCAGCTTTCTTGTATGTGCTAAGATCAACAGCGCGCACACGCCAATCAAACCGTCCCCAAAAGACTGAAACCCGCCCGGTTGCCCTGCCCCTGGCTCTCAAGACGGAGAGAGGCCATCCTGGGGGTCACAACACGGCGTGTTCTCATTCAGAATAACATCACAGTCTCTCTTTTCTCATTACCCACGTGTGCTGTCTGTGCAACAGCCATCTCACCACCACCACCACACATCAGCCTCAGGGTCACAGTTCAGATATTATTGGATTTTTTTTTTGTTGTTGCCCATTTTATATCACTATGGCTACAACAATTGGCGGTGTTGATTTGATGTTTAGATAGGTGCCCTAAAGGCATGATACGCTTCTTATTCACACATGGTACATGAAAAACTTTCATTTATTTGGATGGAAATACATTTGCCCCAAGGGAGTAATAAAATGCCGGCAAAGTGTCAAATGATTATGGAAATGCATATTCAAAAGTTCAAGATCAAAATTAGGTTCAAAATCAAGGCTCCACCTTAATAGGCTTTTTGAAATGGGTCGATCAAAAGGAAATTGGCTGTGAAAGAAATGGGAGGTCATGGGTTTTTAAATAGGTGTGAAATGAAGACCCAACAACATCAAACAAGTGGAAAACAAAAGCAAACTAGAAAAGCTTAAGTCAAGATGTACCATCTAAGCCAGCAGCAAAGGGGGCAAATCCAGGTCCAGAAAGCAAAAACCCTGCCCCAGTTTGGCTTTAGCCCCAGGTGTTAGCTAGCTAGCTTCCATGGTGGTTGTTTACCATTTAGGGAGGTAGCTAGCTAGCATCAGGGGCTAAAGCCAAACTGTGGCAGGGTTTTTACTTTCTGGACCTGGATTTGGTACCTCTTTAGCACTAGGTGCTAGCTAGCTAGCTTTCATGGTGCTTGTTCACCATTTAGGGAGCTAGCTAAAGTAAAAAAACCTGCCCCAGTTTGGCTTTAGCCCCAGGTGCTAGCTAGCTAGCTTCCATGGTGGTTGTTTACCATTTAGGGAGCTAGCTAGCTAGCATCAGGGGCTAAAGCCAAACTGTTGCCCCCTCTGGCCTAGAAATCAACCCAGTCCAATTGGTAAGATATTAGCACCGCCAATATTTTATTTTGGAATAGAAGAATTACAATTCTACACAAATTGGATTCATTTGCGCACTTTTTTTTCCTTTTTAAACAATAATCCATCTGTTCTCCACTGAATACACAATGATTTAACTGAAGATGCGTAAAGTGGACCAGCCTTGGGCGACGGGCCCGTCTCGCAGCAGCTGTTGGTGCAGATGTAAGGTGACAGTAATCAATACCGATTATTAAAGTGGGAGCACCATCTCTAGTGTGTGATTAATCTTCATTCCCTCATGTTTACAGAGACTCCTCTGGCCCGTTCGCCACTGAGGGGGAGCGCTTCCCATTATCTGTCCCAAGAGACCCGAAGAACAAAACACTGTCACCATTAAAGATACACGCTGTCGCTGAAGAGGAAGAAAGCGCGTGTCCTGGAAAGACGGAAGATCCCGCGTGCATTAGTGTTCAAATACAACATCTGTATCTTCTTATAAAAGCATAAACAGATATTGCGTACAATGCAGTTAAATCAGAAACAGAAAATCAGGGTGAAGTATGATAACATCCGATAGTTAGGGATTTGTTTTCAATTAAGCTTTTGATTTACATGGTAAACTTCTGCTAATGAAAATAATTTCAAACAGGACAACAAAATCAAAGAAAGTGTCTTGCTCTTAAACAGATCATAACTTAACATTAGCAGACATTAACAAGGGTACAGTGGTGCCAATGAGTTAAAAAAAAAGAAATCGTACAATTGGAAGTTTGTCCAACATTATCTCAGCTGTGCTAGATTTCAGTGTAGCGTAGCTGAGTTTGTTGAGCTCTGCAATGGATATACGCCATTTTAGTGTATAAAGGCTACTAACTACTTGATTGTCTTTATACAATTCCAATAACACATCGTTCTGACACTTTCACAAATTCATAAATATCTCCCAAACAACACCATTTATTTTGCTGTCTACTATTGTGTGATTGCAAAATGGCTGCCCCCATCCTGGCATTTCAGCTCACAGATCCTTCTGGTACATTGCAACAAACATACTGAGGCTCTCTGTTAGAACAATAACAATAAGGAGAGATTAAGTGACAAACAAGGGAGCCAAAAAGGAAGACGGCAAGATGAATTTGGATTTGTTTTCATGGAAAAGACATATTAAAACAAATCATATACTGTACTGTATATCAGCGCTGTCCTGTGAAAAACACTTATGTCCATGTTGTAATTTTTTTTTTTTACATTTTTACGATCATGGGATGGCTTTTAAAATCATATTTATTGTAGAATTATGTTTCGGCTAGAGGTGTCAAAATTAGTGTGTTAATGTTGAGTTAATTTAAAATTCATTTAACGCCACAAATTTTGGGGGGAAACACGCAATTAATGACCACCTCTTACTTGGAAAACATGTACTGGGGGAATTCCATTCGCAACACACCACGTAAAAATTTAGCAGTATTTATTTTTTATTTTTTACAGTTTTAAAAATCTGCAGAATTTTACAAGTTACTTCATATTAAAGATAAAATAGCTCTTCTTAAAGAAACATGCACTGAGCTGTCACCGACATCTTACAAATCCAATTATGCCATCTAGTGGCAGAAAAATGACCTCAACACAAATCAATATCACATATATATATTTTTGCAGTACAGTACATCTTTTTCATTTTAACTCAATTTTGAGAATTATTATGAAATTACTGTAGCAATGACTAAAATATGCAGCTATATTTCTATTAGTTTGACATTTTTTCCACGTTTATGTTAACAAGATTAACAAGAGTATGGAACTTATAAAAAATAAATAAATACATTTTATTTTACATTTAGAACAGATTACATTTTTGAATCACTTGACACGCCTAGTTTCGGCAAAAAGGTCTGCCTCACCAACAACAACAATGTGAAATGTGCTTTCTGACAAGAGTAACCATGCAGTATTATGTTATCTCAGTTTTTAAAAACTCATTAATTTACTGGTATTAGTGTTCAAAATCACATTAAGGAAAACATTATGCGATCAAATAGGCACCGTTGGCGAGTACAATTATTATCCGGCCAATAACCTTCCCCTTAGCAAACCGACGTCTTGTGTAAAATCCTGTAACCTTGCCGCATTGTTGCTTCTGTTAAGCAAACAATTCATCATCCCTGCTCTGTTACATCCCCAATCAAACTGATTATTTTTTAAAAACAAACACAACATTGAATTACAGTCACTTAGAGTATGCATTGTTTGGTTTGGGGGCATTTATGCAACTAAAGCAGAAGTCAATATACAGTAATGAAACAATAATGAAAAAAAAAAAAACATCCAAACCAGGATGATTAAAGACACAGAACAAAACGTGGGAGCATGTCGTTGAGATTTTGTAAAGATGCGCAGATGTGTGTTTAATATGCATCAGGGCCACACCATTAACATTTCTGGACCGGGTTGAAGGCTACCGGTGCCTCTCGACTCCATCGGCTGTGACTGCGACAGATGTTCGCCCCATCCCGCCCCGCCCCGAGAAGTGTCTCACAGGTGTCAGGATTCCTCCTCGTTAAATAATCACCAGCAGTGGACTGACTCCAAGCCCCGCCCCCTCCTGCTAGTCCAAAACAGAAAGAAAGCCGCTCTTCTTCTGTTTAATGCCATTTTAGTCCTCCCCCCGCCTCTCAACCACCCTCGAACCTCCCATGCGGCCATCTTTCAGCACCTGCGAGGATCCCACCGAGAAGAGATAATAACTCGACGTGGCTCTCGTTCTCTTGAGCGGGGTTGTGTGTTGAGATGAGGGCAAAAGGGGGAAGTGTGTCGGTCAGGTAGAACAAAGAGGTTTGTGTGTGCGTGTGCAACACGTTGGGAATTTTTAGACAGCTATTTCAATCGCCTCTGCTGTGCGTATGATATCTTGGGGGGGGTTCGAGCCTGCGCTCAGGGAGAAAAAGCGAATAGAGGAAGACATTTTGAAAAGTTCAGAGGATTAACTCGAGGCAAGGCATTGGGAATGGTACGCGCCAAGGAGGAGGGTGGGGGGGGGGGGCATTCTTTGTCAGGAGTAATTGCTTTCAGCCACTCTACTGTGTAAACTGAGGAGAGATTACAGGATTTATTCCTATGTAGATTTTATACAGAGACGCTTTACTGAACCTATTCTGTTCTCCATCTCAGATAAATGTGCTGCCTGGAATGTTTTTTTTTTTTTTTTTTTTTTTTTTAATGAATCCATAAACATCAAGCCTATCATTCTGCATGATAGCGATGAAGAAAAGGCAGGTGAGCCTGATGTCAAACAACTGGAATGTCAATGTGAGTGACAGAACCGGATACATTGAACACTTTATCACGCACGGAACCATATTTGGTACCGTGAGCGATGGGTCACAAGGGACCGAATATGCTTGACTTTGAGGTAGTAGAAAAACGTTATAAAATATCTACACAGTCCATCCTTCCATTTTCAATACCGCTTAACCTCACTTGAGAACGGGGGCCGCACGACCGTATGACTGTACAAAGATTTTGATGTAAATATCGACTTAAACAGCGAAATCCGACTTAAGTTGAAATTCGAATGACATCCCCGGCGTAGGAACGGAACTCACATAAGTCATAGCTATTCATTTATTACAGAGAAACCGCCGGAATTCTTTGAGAGATTATTATGAGATGAAAACAACAGCCATTGCTAATATTTGCATTCATTGTGCTACTTTTTTTCTAACCAGAAAACTTCAAACGGTAAATTAGCATTTCAAAGCTGGTAGGTCAACAACATGTAAAGTGTTCAGCCACACCTGCTTATGAATTGTATTTATTTTTATATTTACTCAGCCCACTCTCAGCAGTGTATCCTTGAAAGATCAGCGGAGAACTTCTGTCGACTCCCTAGCGACTCGCATGAGATTGATGCCTCATGCAGGGCAGATGCCTTCAAGACACCGCGTTTGAGGAATCAAAGGCGCCTTTGCCAGCAAATCCACTTCTGTCCTTCCTAATGGGCTCTTTTAGCATGTGTCGCCAATCAAACGGCTCCCCAGAACACCTTCTGTTTTCAATCTGCCGCTTTGACACGCTACTTGAAAAGTACGGGGTCTTGAACGCTCCGTGTTTGAGAGTGTGGAATACGACGGGTTCCATTACCTTCAAGGGAAACCCACTCGGGAAGCCCCTCGTGTTCAAAAGGTTGTTATTCTTTTCTAATATGCTCATGGTTGTGTTTATTAGAGCTTTTTTCACTCAAGGATCGATACAGCACACATTCTTCCTGTTTACTTTCTTGCACCGACTGCTGACCAGTGAGCGATGAGAGGGATTTCAAATGGTTTTATCAGTCGACATCCTGCAAATGCAATTTTCTGAGGCCAGTTTTTTTTTGTAAAAGGGAGGTGAAACAATAAGCACACCCTACACTTCCTCTTCTTTTTTTTTTCCTGGAGAGCTCAGTATTGTTCATTCGGTAATTTTACCGATTTGACATGTCATCATCATTGCGCTCTTTTTTTGTTTTATTTTTATTTTTAATTTTTTGTATGTGCGTGCGTGTGTATTCAGTAGTTCACCTAAAACCTATTTAAAAAATCCCATACCGTTCACCTAAACCGAACACTTCCAGCCAGAGTCGTGAGGCCGTCAGGAGACCTGAGGAAGGACCAAAGAAAAGAAAGGAAAGTGAAATCCAGCACTGACCAGACACCACCCACCAGGCCACCAACCAGTGTCCTTCACCAACCCCAGAGACATCTAAGATGAGACTTTTCTCTTTTTTTTTTTTCATTAGTTCACCTAAAACCTATTAAAAAAATCCCATACCGTTCACCTAAACCGAATACTTCCAGCCAGAGTCGTGAGGCCGTCAAGAGACCCGAGGAAGGACCAAAGAAAGGAAGTGAAATCCAGCACCGACCAGACGCCACCCACCAGGCCACCAACCAGAGTCCTTCACCAACCCCAGAGACATCTAAGATGAGACTTTTCTCTTTTTTTTTTCATTAGTTCACCTAAAACCTATTAAAAAAATCCCATACCGTTCACCTAAACCGAATACTTCCAGCCAGAGTCGTGAAGCCGTCAAGAGACCCGAGGAAGGACCAAAGAAAGGAAAGTGAAATCCAGCACCGACCAGACGCCACCCACCAGGCCACCAACCAGAGTCCTTCACCAACCCCAGAGACATCTAAATTCCAACACTTCCCCTTCTTATATTTTCAATAAATCTGCTATCTTTCGGTCTCACCACACTCACTTCGCTTTTCATGGTCCAAAGAGGTTCCTGATGTTCCTTCCTCATACATACAACATACAACCATCCCTTCAGTACTCACACTCACCAGATGTTAGCTAATGCATGTGAACACGCACGTTTGTGTGCGCGTGCCTCAAATGTCGACTCTTATGCATCTGCCAGGATTTATGACAACAGTTTATCATATCATTAGCTTCCGCTTTCAAAGTCCCAATTGATGCAGCAGATTGGGAGGAGTTCTTCAACTCAAAATAGGGGTCCCTGAACAAAAACGCAACCGGTTATGCACGTGGTTATCCGACAATTAGCAACTACCTCATCATCGTCTCGGGAAAGATGCTTAAGTGTTGTACGCACAGAAACACAAGAGCAGATCAAGTTTTGAGCCTTGTGAATTTCACCAGCCCCATTGTTTTGTCCCCAGTTTTACACTGCTTTTTTTTTTTTTTTGTCCAGTCAGCAAGCCAATTGTTTGGTTCATGTAAATGTCAATCACACAGTTGTCAAAGCAATTCATTCGATCAACCAGTTCAAAAAGGAATTTAACTGTTAAATCGCTAACTGGCGTGATTTGGTTATACTGTAACTAGAACAACTCCCTGCTTCTGTCCAAGAATCATGGGAAATGCAGTCCTACTAGCCTAACGCTGCGGTCACCGGTCAGACACAACACAAGCGGAGCTTTTCTGGCGAAACCGACACGAGGTAAACGGCACAGACAGCTTCCGCTAGCTGCCGGGTGGATATTAATGAGTGCACTGATTATTTACAGCTGTTAAACTGTCAACCAAGATAGCATTTAGCATTAGCTAAAAAAAAACTCACACAACCAGATTGACTGGCGATGACATTTGTTATAAATAGTTCAGACGTGGCAAATCCAGGTCCAGAAAATAAAAACCCTGCTACAGCTTTAGCCCCAGGTGCTAGCTTGCAAGCTCCCTAGCTAGCGACCCGGGTGCTCGTTTACCTGCTAGTTAGCTAGCTAGCAGAAGGGGCTAAAGCCAAACGATGGCGGGGTTTTTACATTCTGGACCTGAATTTGCCACCTCTGAAATACATTTTTGGTAAGAATTTATTGTTTATTTAATTTTCAGCTAGATAGTAGTGTCCCGTATTTTGTTGTTGTTGAAAATCTGGTCACACTAGATACACTTTTCTTTTAATCTACTTCATACTGTATATCATCAGATACCTTTGTTCTTCCCAGTTCATGAACCTGCTAGTCTGGTTTTCAGATGTCAGAACATTCTTCTGTCACTCATTGACAGTTTTCCATTCATTAGTATGATTGTCATGGAAATGGGGCTACTTTAGGACCCAAAGACAGTTTTATTGCCTTCATGGACCATAAAGAAATAAAGGTTTAAGGGGTTATAGAAGAGCACCCAATATGTTCCATGCTGTGTTGGACATCACGCTGAGATGAAGCCTGCATTTTATTGGCCTTTAAATCCAAACAGAGCTTTGGAGAGGAGTTTTTGCTAGATTGTTTGCCATCCGTACTTATAAATCTGTCCAAACTTCTTGATTCAACAGCATTATAACACAATTTAATCCCTGGTAGGCTTGCTGTAATTCAACTGACATTCTATTCCCTTTTTTCTTCTTTGCCGTTTAGAGCACTTTCACACAAGGCCACTTCTATTGTACCACGCTTTACAATGCAGTTGTTCCCACATATTCGGTCCCTTGGTGACCGACACGTGCATAAACACAACCATCAAACTTTCATTGGAACATTGTTTACGTGAAATTTAATAGAGCACCATTGCAACATATAGACAAAACAAACAACCTTGCTGTAGGTAATAATGACAACATCTGCTGTGAGATTCCACAAACCATCTATTTTTCATACTGCTTATTCTCATTCGGGTTGCCGTTGGGGAGTACGATTTCAGAATCAGATTTATCGGTCCAGTACGTAAAAAAAAACAAAAAAAAACAGACACACACAATGATTTTTTTCCTTCACAGTCACAACCCGTCCGAGAAACACTAAAAAATAATAATGACCAACAGAGGGAGACTGAACAGGAAGCCTGGCGGTTCACAAATTAGCATCCAGGAGTTTTGAAGTTGAATTACAGTACATGAAATGCAAAATAGGCTTTATAAGAGGAGGTGATTGCTGCCACCGAGGACAGATTTCAAGGAGCATCCATCTCAGCAAATTCTGGACCAAATTCAGGATAATCGCTCTCCAAATCACTCTATTGACACTCACTCCAAGGTACTATTGGAGGAGCTGAATTGCGGCTCAGGAGGGATGATCAAAGTTTGAGCTACTTCCGAGACACTGCTTTTTAACTCCGCACAAGGTATTAAGAGTTAAAGCCTTGCCCAGCCCTCTCAAGATGGATGAATTCCTGCTGCTTGGTCTCCTCTCTCAGGCTTCACCTTAAATTTACCTTTTTTCCCCCCAAAGGTGGTAACCAGATCAGTGGAATCATAAAGTGGATGTATGTGGATGTATTTTCTAAATGGCCAGCTGGACCATTTCAAGCGCTTCTCCCTTCCTTTCAAAGAAGATAGGTTTGGCAAGTGGTCTGTGATGAAGAGCCGGCCCCCGACATCTAAAACCCGACGTTAGCCTTTCCTTAAACGTTTTTTGTCGTCATTACCATCTCAAGGATCGCAGGCTGTTTTTAGAAGTTGAGTCAGCTCACGATAAAAACTCCAATCAGGAATGGAGATTATAGGGATGGAGGAACTGGGATGATCTAATTTCATTGCATATTTTTATTGCCGCTTCAACCTAGAATGTTTTGACTTGCTGCCAATGACTCGCTATGTAGCTGCTGGAGATATTTGATGTTGAAATGGTGAGTTGTGTAAAAGGTAAGAGAGGTTCGGTCAGCCACATGATCAAACCAGAGATTATTTTTCCTTTGGTTGTTTTTAAAGGAACGCCAGTAAAAGATTGATGGTTGTGTCAGTCATTGTGGTTAGATGCAAGTATGATTATCAAGCGATTAGCACAAAAAATATATATAAAATAATCACATTCTTGAAAAAGAGAGAGAGAGACTTAACCAACTGAATATGAAAAATACTGTACTCTCTTCATATTCATCATTTATTGAGACATTTTAATTTGTCAAAATTAAAAAGACCGTGTCAATAATGTACGGAAGAGGATTAGGGCTAGTGAAGAGGAAAAAAAGGTTGATTCTGACTTTAAAGTGAGAATTCTGACTTTAATCTGAGAATTCTGACATTAAAGTGAAGAATTCTCTTTAAAGTGAGAATTGTGACAAAGTCAGAATTACAATTATGTGGATAAAGTGAGAATTCTCAGATTAAAGTCAGAATTCTGAGATTAAAGTCATAATTCTGAAATTAAAATCAGAATTCTGACTTTAAAGTGAGAATTCTGAGAATAAAGTGAGAATGCTCACTTTAAAGTCAGAATAAAGTGAGAATCCTGCCAAACTGTTTTTCTCTCTTCACTGACCTTAATCCTCTTCCATAATAATGTGATGTTCCTTTCATACCTCAAAAACTCAAGATAGTCCCGAGAAAATGTGTGGATGGATGGGTCTTTGTTGCAAACAAATAGGAAAACCTAAATGCCTTTGTTTAAAAATGTTTTTTTTATTGCATGTACACAAAATAACAGAAAGTTAGTTCTTAATCATATTCTCTTATAAAAATGAGGGTACTATTATTACACATTTTTATACCACCATAGTACCATGAGTATATAACAGACTTCCGTCTCTTATTTTTTTCCGTCTGTGACGGATGCCCTTTTTCGGAGAGTCATTATGACGCAAAAACTCGGAAAAAAAATTCACGGACTCAGCACCGACTGAAGGTTTGTGTCCGACAATCCGGGTCAGTACAGAGGATCCTTCTCAGGCCGTGTATTTTTTACGGAAAGAGACGGGAGTGCCTTCCCTCTGGTATATAATAAAACACAATAAAAGATGATCATGAACACAAGTGAGCGGTAACAACATTTTTTTTGCACTGGATGGAAAAAAATAATCCCCCAAAACAATATCACAAAGGCAAATAACAAACATATTATGGGACATTTTCATACAAGGATAGTGGTTACATTATATTTACATGCGCTTTAGCCCTTACTCAGTGTGTTATGCAACACAGGATCACAGCCGATTTAACTCAAACGCAGCAAACACATTCTGGCCAGAGAGACATCCAACATGAAAAAGGAAGGGGCTGAATAGACAAAAACGCAACAAGAAGAGCGCTAGCCTTGAGTTTCGAAAAGAAACTCAGAGGAATACTTGCGATTACTCCTCTGACGGAATCATCGTCAAGGTCAGAGCTCCCATCTTGTTATCCTCCTACTCTTCTGCTTTTCTCCAACTCTGGAGCCGAAAGCTTCATACGGAAAGGATGCCAAGACATATTCATTGGCATATTGGAGTATTCAGCAACTGGCAGCAATCACGGAGGCTGAATTGTTCAAACTATGCATTCAACATGCGATGAACAACCACACCAACACCGTAGTAAGCATATATGACAAATATGTTGGTATGCAATAACCTGCCACACTTGGATTACCGTAAAATCACATGTATAATACGCACTCTAAAAATCACCCTTAAAAAGCTAATTTTGTTTCTGTACTCGTGTATAATACGGCCCCCTGATTTGCTAGCATTCTTTAATATACTGGCCAACAATTTATCTTAATGATCTGAGTAATTCTGGGCTGCTGAGTCCGAAAATGACATCCATTTCTTTGAATTGGCTCTTGTTGTTTACCGCTAATATTGCCTAATTTGTATTTATTTTATACATTTTTTGGCTCGAGTTTCATAAGAAAGTGTGCAGTCCTTTTCGTCTATTAAACTGCATTTGAAAAGTTATATGACATCTCTCGCCGCCTTCCTTGCTTAGCTAGCAACTAGCTGTGAATGCTGGTGATGCTAACACTGGGGCCGGCGCTGAATGCTGGCAACAGGCGCCGTATAATACAATGTCAGCGTAATTTTTTCTTTTTTCTTTGCATCCTTAACTCATTCAAACCCAAAAACGTATAAATACATACTTTGTCCTTCACACCCAAAAACGTATTTATAGGTTTTTTGTTTGTTTAAAAAAAAAAAAAAGTATACTAGCGCATACAGAAGTATTTGATACAGCTTCTGACATGAAGAGGTTGCTTAAAGCAATGGTAGTTATTACAAAAAACGGCCAGCTGGTGGCATCAGAGTATAAGAGATCAGCCAGGGCCATGCTGCAAGCTCTTTTTGCCAGTGTTTTCAACCACTTAAAAATAAAAGCATCCCAAAGCACTAATGTAAGTGCATTGCTGCATTTGAAAAGTTTTTATTTTGAAGTTGGCCTCACCACGTTGGTTGCGGGTTCCGTCATGGATAGTATGAACAATTGCTGCTACTTCTAGCTTGACTGGTTTTGCAAGCAATTTTTTTGAAACAAGGTACACATGAATTTGTAATCAGACATTATTAAAAATGTAAACAATTTGGAAATGTAAGTACACCTTTTTCTATAACATCTATATACCGATAAAATGTCTATAAATTAAATATATAAATTATTAAGATTATTTTTTATTTAGTGGGATGATTTTGGATAATTTTATACAGAAAAAAATGTGTCTTATTCACAGGATTTTACGGTAAGTTTAATAAGAACTTTTTTTGTGAATGAAAACATTAAAATGTTGCACATGAATGTTGTGATAAAGCGTTATAAAAGTGTGAAAGAATATCTGCCCGCATTTAGAAAAATATGATGAGAAAAAATCCTGTGACCCTTGCTTCAAAATGTTATTCATTAGTTTCACTTTAGATATTCACACTAATGAAAGTGCAAAACCCTCACTCACTCACAGTGGGGGAAAAAAAATCACCACCAATTATTGACAAAATGCCAAAAACAGCCAAATGGAGCTCCATTAATGGACATAATCATGGAGGGGAAACCAAATCAGCCCCTTTGTATCCAGCCGATAAAATAGACACTTTATGCCAGACTGGGGCCACCCACTGCAGAGCCGCTGCGGCTCCCATGTGACCCCCCCTGATAAAATATTCAGCAAGGAACAGCTCCGACACCTCAGGGCCAGCAGGCTTCACTTACATCCCAATCATTCCGGACAAGGCCGGGGCCGAAACCTTGCCAGCAAGGTTGACGTTTCTTGCTCCTCGCAACGCATGACAACAAAAAATGAATACAAAAGGCCTGCATTCATTTTTAATGAGGTACATTAATTAATAACCCTGACATGACCCAATTTATAAAGCTGGAATCCCTGGGTAGGCCAAACAGAGTTGGAATAATATAGTTCTAAAGCGAGTTTTTTTTTTTTTTGGGCAGTCTGGTTAAAGAGAGAATGTGAAGAGAAAACAAGAAAGTCAAGCAAGATGAAAGAAATCAAACTTTTGGTTGCTGCGTGGTGCAAAAAGCAATAATTCCTCAGGTCACACAAACACTTAAGAAACATAATAGATATCCGATTACATTTTGTTGTAACTTCTCCTCAGATTGTTCAAAAACACAAATCTGACACCAGAGGAGTAATTGTAGAAAAAAGGCACTGACTGTATATACATACTCAAGATAAGAAAATATTAAAAGTCATTATTTTACATACAGCTCAAATGATTAAGGGTCATGTCGATAAAAAAAAATTAAATATCACTCTAGTAAAATTCTTAATATCACAGCATTTGGACTCCTTGCTCACTTTTTTTTTCTTTTTTAATAAATGTATTATCAAATCAGTCCTAACTTTCCTTTACAGTCCCCTCCAAAAGTATTGGAACAACAAGGTCAATTCCTATATGCTAAAGACATTTAGGTTTCAGACCTTTTGATCTGAAACCCAAAAATCTTTAGTATGCAACAACATGATTGACCTTGCAATTCTAATAATATCATCTTTTTGAAAGGGACTGTATGTCACATACCTTTGTCAATTTCAGGAATAAAACTGCCTCCCTTTCTCTGAGCCCTGATGAAGCCGACTGAGCCTGGCGAGTTGAGTCGGGGACGGGGGAACATCCTGTCTGTAGGGCCCTTTGGATTTGGCTGGAATCTGGATGGGGGTTTGAGTGTGGTCTCTCCTACTGGTGCTTGTGGGACCCTGTTCAGGAGGTAGCGAGACGGCCTCTTGCTCTTTGCGTCTTTGCTCCTGTCTCAGCAACTCTTGAGTCTCCAAGAGGACGCGAGCGTTATAGCTGGAAGTTCCCAGGTAGCCGTTATGTGCTCCGTGGCCGCCAGAGTGGCGTGGGTTGTCCTTGGCACCCTGAGTGCCATCTGTTGCAGTGAAGGCCTTGTCCCATGTGTCCTGGGTGCTCGGGTTCTTACGAGGCCTAAACACACAGAGACGGAGAGTTAAAAGATTTAGGTCGTTGATACAGTAATTTTATAGTAAGTAATTCATAAAGTTTTTTTAAAGTTAAAAAACATCGAGTAATAGATTTGTGTTAAGGTAATTATCTGCCACTAGATGGCATTAGTGTTTCATGTTGCACATCAGGGACAGAAACGGTTCATTATTATTATTATTATAATTACAAATTCATTATACTTATTTTAAACCCTCAACATTTCAACCTTTCAAAATTTGACACAATAAAAAAGTACAAACTAACATATTTTGCCCATGCATACCTTTTGAAAATGTGGCCAAGTGCTTTGATAGACAATTGGTCACTATTTTAGCTAAAGTGTTGAATCTGGTTTTCCATTATTAGGATCCATTAAAGGAAATGTGCCTTGGAAGACCTGTGAAAAGGTTTTTTACATCAGGTTGCTAAGAAAAACCACATTCGCACATCACTGACCTGCTGCCAGCTTTAAAGGCTTTTGAGTTCACAGTATACAGAGATGAAGAGAAAAACAAGCTGATTTAGAAAGATAAAAGTACAGAAAAACGGAAAAAAATGTGGGTATAACGTTTTTTTTTCTTTAATCAAACTGCAATGGGCTTGTTATCTGAAAATGTAATCGGTTTTAAATATCATTTGGGTTCTCATTTTCACCACAAAGTGGCAGAAGGTGTAGTTGCCCATGGAGCCTCCGGCTCCAACTCTGTGATGATGGAGTAGATTGTTGTGAGTGGAAACATATTTAGAAAGTCTGAAGGGATTAGATTGGATGCCGAGTTGACAACAGACAGACAACAGTTGAATCCCAGTTAAGACTTTACAAGAAGGAGTTTGTTTCCTTGTCAAATCAACTTCATCTCCTTTATATAGATTTTGTATCTACTCTACTTTATACACATAGAAGACAGCTTGCATGGAAGAAACCTCAACGTGCTGATAAAAATATTATTCACTAACTTTTACTAGGGCAACACACTCTATGATTGGCCTATATAACAAAATAAGAGTGACTAGACAAACTAAGAGTGGCCAATACATGACTATAGCAACTGCATAGCAACTGACAACATCCTCATATGGGACAAAGCAACTGTATAGCAACTACAAAATTCTATATAACAGAATAAAGGCCCATATAACAAAATAAGAATGTCTAGACAAACTAAGAGTGGCCAATACAGGACCATAGCGACTGCATAGCACCTAATATCCTCATAAGGGGCATAACAACTGTATAGCAAATACAAAATAAGAGTGACTATACAAAATAAGAGTGACAAATACATCATCATCATAAGGGACATAGCAACTTAATGACAATTACAAATAAATGAGGGACATAGCAACTGACAACATCAACATAATAACAACACCACCCAACCCAAAACACAGTCTTAACGAAATGTGTCTAGATAGAAACAAAACACTAAAGGTAATACATATATCCCCTACAAACTAAACACAATTGTATGAAATTATTGTGTACATTGAATATTTATATTGTCAATGCTGCTGTTAGCAGTTATACTATTGATTATTAGTGGGAAAATCCTTCCTAATGTTTGGAAATACTAACATGTTTTATATGTCTGAATATTGTTATGTTTTAGTTTATGAAATTAAGAATTTTAAGCATTGTAAATGAATGTATCAAATATGATACAAATGAAAAGTCATATGTAGAAGTTGCTTTAAAAAATTTTTTTGAGGACCAGTAAAGACACTTTTTTTTTTAAATAATCAGAATTTCCTGTGAACTATTCAATGTTCCAGGCTTTATAGGGTTAATTGATAATTGCACAATTTGATCACCGCCCACGAATGCCCATCTCCAGAGGACAACACATCAAACTGCTCTCCAGTTTGCATTTATGTACATGCAAACAGCTGCAAATGCATTTATGCACTTGCCATGTGAAACCCAAGCTTATTATCTTGTTGTGCTCCGCTGGTGTGCGTTTGCACAAGTCTATGTAGTATGCATGTGAGGACAGCAGGGAGCGAGGCAGATGTAAGGACAGACTGCAGAGTGAGCAGTACCACATGTTCCATATCAGGCTTTTGCTGTCTCTCCAAGCCAACATGCATTTACACCCTGGCTTGGCTTACAGAGCAGCCAACACAACTCATGAGGGAACTGCTTGTTTGGAAACTTCATGCGCCTGTCACACAAGGCAGCTATCCACATTTCTGGAGTGACAGTTTACTTTTTCAAAAATAAAATTTGAGAAGCTTTTTTTGGTGAGGATGAGAGGGGAAAAAAAAATCTCCCACAGGAATCCACTCATGATTGATGCATAAGTGGAGCACTCTTATCACTTCTAGTCACGAGCCAGAATCTGTCACAAAGTAGATTAAATTTACAGACAGAGGGGGTGGGGGAAATATATTACCCCAAAGAGAAAGTTAGCTCTAGAGTGACAGAATATAAACAAAGCCAGGAACTTGGTTCTCAGGAAAAACTTGTGGTGGCTGGGTGTTTCTTTTAAACAGCTGGGAAAAATCGGAGTTCATGAGAAGGGCAAATGCGCACACGTGTGAATGAACTCGCTCACACAGGCCAGCAAACTGGCACAAGTTCTATGGCAACACTAGGTACACCTATACAATCTAATCCGATCTAATAGTAAAGCTGCGACACATCTTTTTTGTTTTGTTTTTACTGACACTATTCAACCGTTCTTTGCAATTGAGAGGTTGCATCAAAGCCTTCTGTGTGCTCTAACATAAAAAAATAAAATAAAAAAAATAATCTAAAAGCCTATACGTACGTCTTTGGGACCCTTTACAACATTTAAAATAGAACATATTTGTACGTTTTTGGGAGTAACATTAAATTGTGCGAATACTGTAAGTTGTGGAATCAGACGATATACTGTATATATATTGAAATTTGAACGGTGTAAATTTGAAAGGTGTAAATGCTGAACAGCATTCCCACATATATTGTTTCTAACAAAAATTACGTTTCTAACAAAAATTACGATTCAGATATTCAAATTCAAAGATGCATTGCATTGTGTTTTTGTAAGGCACAATTATAATCAAAGCTCTTATATTTGAGCACTCACTTCTAAAAGTACACTAAATGTCTCCAAAGCAAAGGTACAACATTTTCCTTATGGTATGGTGCTGAGGAATGCAGTAGCCGCTCGAGTGGGAAGGTGATCCGCTGGCCTCCTTTAACCTTCCCGTTGGTAAGAATCTTATCTTAGCCACATTCATGTGCGTGTTATGTGTGTTGCGTCTCTTTCAAGCTAATCAGCGGTCTCTCTTTCCTACTAACACGCTTGTTCCTCACCCACCGCTGCCGAGCGCCGCTAATCCTACTCGAACAACAACCCTTCATTAGTGCTCCTCCAATCCTCACATCCTGGACGGCGAGCTTAGCCCGCCTGACATCAGATATGCAGCTACCACGGCTTTTTCTGGAAGCTCTTTGGGGATTTTACTTTCCACTTTAAAAGGGAATTCCTGAGGCGAACAAATGTCTCAAAATGTGGAAACTGAGGAGAATTATGGTTATTAATCTAGGGATGTAAGGCATTTGCTATAGTCTAACATGAAGCCTGAGTTCACACAAGCGCCTGCTAAGAGTGTTAGGAGATTATGGTAGGAATGCATATCAAAAGCCACCATAGTCAGTCTTTTATCACCGGCCAGACGAACTTTCCCAAGAGAAGCAACTGACCGTGGGAGGGGAGGCTGGGAGTCAACTGTCACATCACATGAGATGCCAGCAGATAATACCTAAGAAAGGAATGCATAGATTGGTCTGGCCTATACAGACCGCATTGATTATGCGTCCATGTGGACCGCAAATCCATATCCACAGACGGAAACATGTTTTAATCGACCCAAATGTGAGTGTTGGAAATGAAAACAGGATGGCGTGTGTGCAGATGGAGAAAAATCACCAGATACAGCTGAAGCCATTAAATAAGTTTCACAATGCATTCATGGATGAGTCATTGTTGTCTTCCTGGAAAAAAGTTATACAACCTGACAATTATCCAAATTCCTTTTAAAGTTTGACTATAGTGTCAGAGGATTGCAAAGAACATTATCGGGACAAATTACATATATTCAATATTCAATTACCCGCCAAAGGTCAGGATTCAAATACGCCACAACACATAACAGTAGGATGCCAACGGATAAGAAAAACAGAAAATGGAGGACTCATGTGGTGTCAGGCTCAAGCCCAATAAGCGGGACTGCCAACAGAAAAGTTCAGGTTTCAAAAATACAACAGGTGTCAATGATGCGAGGGATGAATTACATACATGCCGATGAGACTCAGATGAGACTCACCGTGGCAGAGAACTGTATTGCCTCTGAGCTTGGCGAAAACTGCCTCCGTCATCCTGGTGCTGCTTTTGGACTTGAGACTCTACGGTTACCGAATGGCGCCCACTCTGCATCTCCACCCCGTTACTAGACTGTAATCAAAAGAAACAAATTAAGACACAATTGCTGATATAGCTGAGCAACAATTCTATATGACATAATAAAGGCTTGTATGACAAAATAAGAGTGACTAAGCAAAATAAGAGTGGCTAATACAGGACCATAGGAACTGACAACGTGATCACATTATCATCATAGAGGACTTAGTAACTGCATAAGACTAGACAAACTAAGAGTGGCTAATATTGTATCACCTTGTATTATCATCTTAAGGAACATAGTGACTGCGTAAGATTAGACGAATACATCATCATACATTATCATCAGAAAGGACATAGTAAGTGCATACGACTAGACAAAATAAGAGTGGCTAATACATCATCATACATTATCATCATAAGGGATATAGTAACCACATAAGACTAGACAAACTAAGAGTGGCTAATACATCATCATCATAGGGGACATAGTAACTGCATAAGACTAGACACATTAAGAATGGCTAATACATCATCATCGTCACAATGGGCATGGTAACTGCATAATACTAAACAAACTAAGAGTGCCTAATACATCATCATCATCATACATTATCATCATAGGGGACATAGTAACTGCATAAGACTAGACACATTAAGAATGGCTAATCCATCATCATCATCATCATCGTCACAATGGGCATACTAACTGCATAAGACCAAACAAACTAAGAGTGGCTAATACATCATCATCATACATTATCATCATAAGCGGCATAGTAACTGCATGTTGTCTGGGTTTGGGTCATATAACGTGACATAAAATCCCATAAATAAATGTTAATAATGACAATATATTAACGAGTCATGCCAGTAAGCGGAGATAGCAGTTATCCCAACACACTGTTACCAAACCTTTTGAAAGGTGAACATGATTAACTGATTAAATACAAAACACATTAAGGTGTCTCATTAGGCTCAATCTTATTATGAGATGTTGCGACTGACATTGATAGACAGGGACATTTTAATGATCTGAGCCCAGGGGTGCAACATTGAGCCCCATCATTCTGACGTCTCACTCGCCTGCATGCGTGTGCTGTTCTTTGTGTGAGGAAACAAAATGAATATTTGTAAGAAAAACAAATGTTAAAAAAAACTACTGGCAGATTTAATTCCTCATGTACTTTAGTTAAAATTCAAACACATCTATTCTACACTGCTAACTGCAACGGCAGTAACACATTTTGTTTGTTTGTTAAATTAACACCACCGTGATTGTGTCAATCCAAACAGCTATTTTTTATGCCGTTCTTTTATCCAATTGATAATTTTCCAGGTGTACGTAATGTTAAAACCATCACATGTATACCCTGGTGGAGTTTGAAACGAGAGATGGGTTAAAAGATATGTTTGAAGCTGTAAAAGGTTGTCAGCAAAGAAAGAATTTCAGTTCTTGCGAAATGGTTGCTTTTTTCATGTCTTGGACAGCTGCAATAACAGGGCAATTACATTTCACTCAACGCCAGCAGCAGGTCCTTTCCTTGGCATTCAATTGAGCTGAAGCAAATTGGACTCATATGGTTAAAATTTCACAGCAACAACATTGCTCAAAAAGTACATCTGACGTACAAGAAGTGTACAAGGAGAAATGATTCGAACTCGGGCCAAATTAGAAAAGGAGAAACTAATTAGACACACTGAATGGTTACAATGTAATTTGGGAGGATGTGGTAGGGAAAATGGACTATTTATGGCCATTTAAATTAAAACTGAAGGGCTGAGGTGGAAGATGCCATGCCAGGAGAGATGGCTGACAAATAACTAGGAGAGAAAATCAGTCACTTTAATGGCATTAGACCAGGAAGTAGAATCCGATTATTCCTTGGTAGGCCTTGGAATACAGTGCCATCTAAAACATGACATTTGTTGAAATCAAATCAAGGAGACCACTGTGTTTGTTTTCATCCAATAAAATGAAATATGGATGTAGATATGGCCCACTTTGCTCTCTTCCTTGTATAAAAATGGGTGTTCTACACCTGGTTCAACACGAGTGATCACCGAGGGCGAGCTAGGGGGACGTTGTTATGACAATCATTTGCGGCTATAAAAAAAGATATGAAACCAGAAAAGAAGGTATTTGTTGTTTGGTGGTTTAAATCTAACCCAAGCCAAGGGTCAACATCTCAGGTATTATTTGCAGAGGTGGCAAATCTAGGTCCAGAAAGTAAAAACCCTGCCACAGTTGGGCTTTAGCCTCAGCTGCTAATTAGCTAGCTGCCTAGCTATCTCCTATGGTGCTCATTTGTCTGCTAGCTAGCAGTATGTTTTGATCCATACGCGCGGAGAAAAGTAGCTTCTGTCTATTTAGTTTCATAAATATGCGGGCCACTATGGATTTAACTGGTTTGGTGACATGGGTCTAGTTATAAGTTTTGAATAAAAAAAATAAAAAAATTGTTCCGACATGTGACCGTCAGGTACTGATGCTGACGCTGGCCCGACCGAGCCACCAGCAGAGGTGCCAATCCAGGTGCCAGCAGATAAACGAGCACCATGGGAGCTAGCTAACTAGCACCTGAGGCTAAAGCCAAACTGTTGCAGGGTTTTTACTTTCTGGACCTGGATTTGCCACCTTAGATTATTTGAAGATAACCACATTGCAAGGATGCAAACATACAAATGGGGGGGGGGGGTCGGGGGGCATTCAGTTGCTAGTGGGCAGAGTGAATTGAAAGTTTCAGAGAATGGAAGTGAAATATAATCCCTGGGAAAAACAAAACAAACAACCCAAAAAGTCCAGTTGGATTCTCTTTTCAAGTCATGTGACAAAACAATTCTGCCGGTCGTTGTTGGTCCCCATGATTTGTAGTTTCGGGCAGAGAAACCATCAGATAGGAAGCAGTGTGGTCTGTCGTTTCCTGTTTGCTTTGACTACGGAGAATGGAAGGTTGGTTATGCTATCGACAGATCACAATGGAACTCATAAAAAGGACAAGTTAACATTTGATGACCACAAATGCAATATTGGAAAACAATGAGCAATTTATGGTGACCATCTGGAAATCTCCTCCATCTAAAGAGGAGAAGGAAAAATAACTTGTGTAAGAGGCAACTTTGTGTTTTTATGATGCGCTAATAGGTCAACATTATATCATGTATCATTCACAGAATATTGCAAGCTATGTTATGTATGTTTGATCAAAATTTGACCCAAAGATCTACTAGATCGAATTCAGTCAGGCTAAAAATACATTTTCGCAACAGTTCCCCTAATAAGTGCCAGAATTTAACATGGATGAGCTTGTATCTTTTTTTTTTTTTTTAACAAGCACCGCCTTTGTAAATCCTTGTTCCGTAGGACTAAAACAGCATGAAAGAGGACTAATAAAATAGACTTCAGTACTCCAAGGCTGGCCCTGTATCTTATTACCACTGGAATAACGAGGGTACGCTCAACAGTGTCAACAATCACAAGCAATTAGGAGCTCAGACGTTGAGAGAAAAATGCGGAGACTGCTTAGTGCTGTACAAACAGATAGTATCTCACTTTGACAGTGAGCATGGGAAGAAAGAGATTGGGAACATGATTGGGAAAGAAGTCCAATTTCAGATGTAACCTAGATGCGGGGCTAACATGGAAATAAATCCAGAGCAAATAAATTTTGTCCTTTCAGTGCAGGTGGGGGATTCGTGGCGGGATGTTCTTAAAGCTAACAGAAACCTTTTAGGACAGAAAGAAAAACAAAAACCCATCCTTGCCATGTAAGAGAAACTGGACTAAAGCCAATAACTGACATTCAAGCGCTGCTAGTTTGACACAGAATTTGGAAATTTCACAGTTTAGTTCCGGTTCTTCAAAAGCATCTCAAGTTGGTCACGATATTTGACCTTTTAAGAACTGTTAGAAGCAAATGGAAGAGATAAGCCATAAGGATCCGGGAATGCACATTTGTTGAAGCTTTTTATATAAAAATCTTTTCCAACTCACCAGTCTTTGTCGTAATTTGCAATCTATAGAATGCCACACATGTTTAATGAGAGACAGGTCTGGACTGCTGGCAGGCTAGTCTAGTATGCACACTATTTTTCTATGAAGCAAAGCTGTTGTAACAGAAAGTGGCTTGGCATTGTCTTGTTTAGACAAGAAGCGTTGTCCCTGAAAACGACGGTCCTTAGATGTCTCTACTTTTCAGCAATAATGGTGCCTTCACAGATGTGCAAGATACCAATGCCATGGGCACTAATACACCCCCATAGCTCGCTGGCTTTTGAACTTTGCACTTATAACAATCCAGATGGTCCTTTGGCCCATAGGACATCCACGTTCACATCCATGATTTCCCAAAAATATTTGAAATATGGACTTTTCAGACCGCAGCACACTTTTTAAACCTTTTCACCTGTGGAATGTCCCAACAGGTGTTTTTTTTTTTTTTTTTTTTTAGCTTTCATTGACTTTCCTGGTCTTTTGTCACCCGTCCCATCTTTTTGTAATGTGTTTGCAGACATCCAATTCAAAATGAGAAAATATTTACAAAAAAACTATAATGTTAATCAGTTTGAACATTAAATGTATTGTCTTTCTGTATTCAATTTACTATATGTTAGAATAAATGTACATAAGTTATCCCATATTCACTCATATAGTATTGCAAAGCATGACTCATGCTCTTGCAGCTGCAGAACAGGAACTGTGCCCTTATCAGAAGATAAGGACTGAAACAGTTTGTTGTTGGAACGCCCTGTAAAAAAAATAAAAAGAGAAGGCTCGGGAGAGTGTGCCTGAGAATGGGTAGGAAATTGCAACTCAGCACATCTCTGTCAGTTCTCCTCGCAAGCAAAAAATAATCTCAGTCTCTTGTCTTGTTCTAGGTTGATTGAACCTGCCACCATAGCTTGAAAAAAGATAAGCAAATTATTGTATTGTGTTTTCAATAATGTTTTACACAACGTCCCAACATGTTAGAACTGGTGTTTGTAATTCCAATTGCAAAACATGAAGAACCCCATCAAGTATGGGAGCCATTTATCAATGTCATTTAAAATTATAGATTAAAACAACAACAAAACAATGAGGTCTCAACATTCGATGTGGTTCGCTGACATCAAATGTACTCATTGCACTCATTGCCCATCATGCTTGCTCCAGCAGCAAGCGTGTTCAGTTTCCCAGACAGGAATGGGATCGAGTAATACGCAATTAGATTCAAGTTAAAGGTTGGCACTTGGACATTTGTCAAGGAATTCTCTGTGAAGTCAGAAGTGAAGATTTGATATAGTGTAAGGGAACACATCAACATTCTCTCTCAGCAATTCAAATGCAGTTCTATAACACAGTATTTATTCCTGTAACGGGTGCATACCCGCCCCTTCCTCCACTGATAGGATGACCTTTTAAGGCCATGCCACACACATTTATCTTTTTAAATCCCCATGTTAAGTTTTGGACGTCAAGAAACAAAGAATTCAGGAATATCCAGGTAGAGTTAAGACTTAACAAAACTCATTTCAGGAAACTGCTTTTATTATCATTTATCTTTGGGAAATCAACTAAAAGGAAGGCATGATCAAACTGCTTTTTCTTCTGGTTGTGTAAAATTGCGCTTTTGAACAACTGGATGTTTCTATCGTTCCACATGTTTGGCCGCAACACTCACCCAAGACTGATCCATGCTGTAAGAGTGCTTATGTTCCTCCGTGTCGTCATCCTGCTTTGCTTGCTGGAACTCGTGCCTCAGCCTTTGTATCCGGTCATGGTTACTCAGAGCCGTCTGACTGCTGCAAGAGGAAGCAAGCTGTTTTCAGTCCAAATAGTGTCGGTGCACATTTTTCATTGTACCAAGAGGATGTCTAAAAACCAAAGATAAGATAAGTTCAATCTTTATTGATCAAGTCAATATGAGAGATCAAATCATTGCAACTCGGATTCAGATCGACTCCAATCACTGTTTTGCAGACGTTGTGACTTGACAACTAAGACTTTAGATTTGACTTGGATTTGGGAGTTAAAAACATGGGATGGGACTTGACTTTATTTTTCTAATTAGAGTCCAAAAGAACATGCCGTTGTGTGAGCGGAAGCTAGGAATGGCACTGAGTGGGTTAGATAATGAGCTATTACTTTGGGCTTTAAAACTACAATTGTGATGTACAGTTAATTAAATGGAAAGGAAACAAAAAAAAATTTGCTTACTGTTTCAAATAGTAAAATATCGCAAAATTTATGAAGCTGACGCAGCTAGCACCATCCCACCTAATTTACTGATATGGCTTAAGAAGGCACCACTTTGCATGTCTTTTTTTTTTGGACGGCAGATTTTTTGGCACACTGTCATTAAACACTGCGAAAAACCTTCATTTACATCCCCAACATTAAAGGGCTTTGAGAGGCCAGTCAATAGGAATCAATAGCCTTTCCTTCAGCTTAATCAAGCTTCCCTTTTATCACCAGCTACAGAGACAGCGCACAACAAAACACATAATTATGATGAGAAAACCAGCTCGGCTTCCTGCATGTGCGCATAAAAAGGGGATGAAAGTGACAACAGGTTAGGAATTTCGGCAGTCGAGGTTGGAAGCTGCTGTTGTGGGGAGTGGAGGCGAACGGGTGAGATAAAAGTTGAAGGGTAGACGGGGGTCCCTGGGTTTGGTGTGGAGTGAAAAAAGTGAAAGGTTAATAAAGAGCATGTGAGAGAAAAAAAAAAAAAAAAGCAGAACAAAGGGTGACATCAGCAACGCTGTTATTGTACGTCTTCTAAAGCAGCACTTACGGGTGTCAATGGTGCAAGTGATTGTTTATTTGGATTCTGACAGATGGCAGATTAGAATAAGCACTAAGACATACTGCCAATCAAATATCATTAAAAAAAGCATACGGCAGAGATTTTGTGATCTGGCCTAAGTAGCACTTGGTCCCCTTCTTTCCTACTGTCTTACCAAAATCAATTGTATTAGTTATACCCCATTTGCTTCTTATGGCTCATATGAAAAGGAGTGCAGGAAGCATACACTTTATATGGTTGTTGCAATTAAGTGGCCCACTAGAGTGAAAGGAAACTAATGCTTTCAGTTATGCGAAAAGCTGCTCATTAGAAAATCAATGGGCTTCTTTCTACCACTAATATCTTCCTACATCATTTTTGTAATTTAATTTGTTCTTAAGAAAATTTGCCGTACCTGAATTCTTATCAAACAAATCCTATTGTTATCTCAATAGAATATTCCTCGTCTCATAGATTTTCAATTAACAAAGTCAAATGTCCAGCCATAATTGGACATTACACCGCAGAATTGGGTGCAGGTAGAGGTCGCTCACACAGAAAAGTCCGTAGAGAACGTCAGCGGTGACTATAACATTATTGCCATAACGATTCATAGGCCACAACCTCTCTTTGCCTAGACATGATGGGATCGTAAAAATGGTCAGAGACACATGAGTCCAATTCATGCAATTACCTATATTCTTAAGCATCTAGCATTTAGCATCAGTCACAGAATCGGGCACATGAGACGAGAAGGGATGTGACCGATGCCAACGTTGGCCTTACAAACTGTAACAAACAGACACCAATGCCAACTCTTAAATCATTCACTACCAGCTATTTTCACTGAAGCAACCCCCTTCGCTCCCGGCTGCTTTACTGGATTTTCACTGATTTTGCAAGGCCCAAATAATATTTTGTTCTATTGTTATAAAAATATGGAACCTACCAAAAGAAAGATTAGTCTTTTCTTTCATCAGGAAAAAATGTATATTTGTATCTGTTTCCGTTTTGCAGCAATTAATATTAGAATATAGCTATGTTTCCTTATTATTCACAAATCTGGGGAAAAAGAGTTTGTTGCAACATGGCCCTGGTTGATCTCTTATACTCTACTGCCACCTACTGGCCGTTTTTTTGTAACAACTACCATTGCTATAAGTAACCTCTTCAGGTCAGAGGCTGCACCAAAAGCTTCTGTATGCTCTAGTATAAAAAAACATATTAAAAAAAAACTATAAATACGTTTTTGGTATCATGGCAATATTTAAAATAAAACATTTTTATACGTTTTTGGGAGCAAATTAGTTAAGTACCTTCTGCGCATGCGTGAGATGTAATACCTCTCCATACCATCTGCGGTGGTAGTCACTATTCCTCATTGTTAGAAAAATCATCCGGACAGACATTATACGTCCAAATGCGAAGAGTGATAATGTGCAAAATGGACAAAATCGTAATAGCTTTCCACCGCTTACTGCTTTTTCCTCGTTTGTCAGTTCCTGTTTTTGCCCCGTGCTCTGATTAGCTATTGCTAGCCAACAGTCAATCAGAGTGATCAAATGTCATGGCGGTCCGACACGATTCAACATGTTGAATTAATCCGCCGAGAACACCACAGATGCTCTATCAAAGGCGACGACGGTGATTTATACGATAATCAGACGGCGACTTTCCGACTCCCGACCTCGGATTGGTGTGTCGAGGACTTTACTTACTAGCACATTAGTCAAAGAAAGAAAAATGGTGCTTTACCATTGCTTTGGATTGTTGTAGATTTGATGATTGGGTGTGGAATTGATGATAATCAGCAAAGCAAAATAAAAAATAAACTAAAACGGCAATTCAATCTATTTGTCAATGAACTATGAATGAAAATTGCCCCAAGAGAAATTTGGAAGTAATGGGGGGTGGGGTTCAGCAGGCGGGAATTTGACATAGAATTTCAAAGGCGACCACCTGGGCGCTATAAAATTAATTTCTTGAAAAAGACCTGCACAGGTTGATAAACATTTGATTAAGACGGGGACAAGACAAATTCAATTAAAAAAACGTAGCATCAAGGCTTTAAAAGTAATGTGAACTTGTGAAATGTAAATATTTTTTATCCGTTGATGAATGTAGCTTTGTAATTAGCTGCTGTGTTTCAGAGTATTTACACATCTCCCACCTGTGTTTTTTAACCTGAACTGTTGACAGAGGTCATGAGCCCTCTAAAGCTGCTTTTGGGGGCGGGTGCTGGCCTATGGATGCCCGTCGGTGTAATAGTCATCCTTTGATCCAGGAGGATTTGGCAGATGTCTCCAACACCACGGGGCTTAACGCAAAGATGCAAACAATGCCACAGTCCCCGTATTCGCTTCTGTCAATGTGCTGAGTCTCAGTCTGACCCATAAACACACACACTAGCTAATAGAAGAGTCATCCGATATAGCAAATTGTCACATGAGCATATGCATGTCAGACTAATACGAATAATAGAAAAAGAAAGTTTTAATCAAAAGTATAACATTACAAGGAAGTAAAAAGCTTGTTTTTCTTTTCCAACTTGGAGCAAAAGAAGCTGGACGACGGGAGCTCCGGTATGTCTTTAAAACACAATGTTATCTGATAACTGTTGATTGAAATTTTGAGCATTATCTTCTTTATTATTTTGTCCTCAGTATCTCTCGTGCGGCAGAAGATGGGATGCCCTCAGGCAATCTCGTATCAAGTCTGAGGCTGAGCTCATCTTTATTTCATCGCACTGTGAACTAACATTTAATTCAAAGACAGAAAGATAAAGGTTCCATTGGATGGGTGATGGACAGCCACTGGGACCTCCAGCGATGGCAAAAAAAAAACGATTACATCTGCAATACATTTGGTTATTTTTATAAAGGGAAGAAGGATGAAGATGCAAATTTTTTTTAAAATTATTATTCAGAGAATATTTGCAAACCAGGATTTTGCCGTCTTTTCTTTTGTTTTCCTCTTATGTGTCACAAATCTCACTAGCTTGGTAAGAGACAGCTGCAGGCTGGACAAAGGCCCAATAACCCATGCGACCGGTACACAGGCAGTAGGCCTCGTCAGCTCTCCAATAGGGGACTACTGCTGTTAGGCTATTAATGATTGGCTGTTTTGTGTGCATGTGGAGTCCTTGAGACTCAACTCGGATGCTAGCCAAAAACGTAGTCAGTGAACACCTAATAATTACTAAGTAATAGTTTTTACTGTAGGAATTAACATTTTCTACTCAAGACCAAATTTATAGATTCAATTCGGCCGTAGGACCCAATCTTTGAAAATACATCAAGTATTGTCATAACTAGACAATCAATACTGTATTAAAAAAAAATATATATATATATATATATAAACCCTGAATTTCAGTGCAGCCATCAAAAGTAGCCTTTACAGGCTAACAAGCAAGAATCTTGTCTATTATAAGGTCACCGGGGTCCCAGAGGTTCCATCTAGAATATCTACAACTGGAAAGTATCTAATTTACTTAAGCACAATGCCATACAGTGGTAAATATTGAGCAACTGTTCACTTTCTAAAGGTCATTGACTCACACTCTGTAGGTGAGCCTTGACCCAATGCAGAATCCACTACGCACACACGTTGCCACTGCTCCTTCGATATATAATTAATGAAAGAGGCACAGGGGATTCTTGTCAGAGCACAGCAAGGGTCAGGGCCACTTTAAACAACAAAAATATTGGTAGCAATAAACCAGAATTAAAAAGATGGAATAAAATGATTTTCTTGCAGCCGGCACAGCTGGTCATGGATTTAAGTGGTGAAGACTGGAAGAGGGTGAGGGGGGGCTGTTAGCGGGTGCTACTTCTACAGAGTGAATAGACGTACAGAGTATGACATTGGGGAAAAGGCAGGGGAGGGGTAGTTCGCCCAACCGCCAATTGGTCTTCTACTCCATTACTGGATTAAGTCTTGGAGCCGTAATCTTAAAGACAAAATTAAGAATGAGGAAGGAGGTCAAAGGTTAAAGTTCCTGACCTTTAGTAATGGCAACGTAGACATATGAACAGAAGGGAAAAATATGGCTGGCCGCATCATTTCAATTTAGGCTATCAATATTGTGTAATAATCAATGGAAGGTTCAAGAGGTTGGCGTATACTGACAGATGGACTTCCCAGTGGTTACATATCACTTGGAGTGATTTCATTCCCATTAATCATCACCAAATTGGTGACAACCCAAACCATCCAATTTCTGACTAGTTTGACTTTTACAATAATGTATATGTAACATCTCCCAGCCATTTTCACTGAAGCAACCCCCTTCACTCCCGGCTATTTTACTGGATTTTCATTGATTTTGCAAGGCCCACAAAATATTGTGTTCTATTGCTAAAAAAACATGGAACCTACCAAAAGGAAGATTAGATTAGAGTCTCTTCATAGTATATTTGTATCTGTTTCTGTTCAGCAGGATTTAACATTAGAATATAGCTAAGTTTCATCAATATTCACATTCCTGGTGAAAACACTGGCAAAAAGAGCTTGTTGCAACATGGCCCTGTCTGATCTCTTATACTCTGCTGCCCCCTGCTGGCCGTTTTTTTTTGTAATAACTACCATTTCTTTAAGCCACCTCTTCATCAAAGCCTTCTGTATGTTCTTGCATCCAAAAACAAACAAACATTAAAAAACGTGTAAATACGTTTTCGGGAGTGAAGGACAAAGTATTAGGATTTGAATGAGTTAAAAACACGTAAACGATATTTGTTGTATTAAACAATATTTTAGGATATTATATATATATCTCCAGGGGGAAAAAAGAAGAAAACAAAACAAAAAAAAACAATATTTTAGAAACAATTGTCTAAAAAAGTGTTTACACACCCACATACAAAACCCACCTCCAACAACTGGCAATGTCACAGGGTAAATATAAATGCCTCCATTACGCTATCTTCCATCAGTATCAAGGAGGTTAACATATGTTAATGGCCCTGCAACCCTTGACCTTCACATTCATGACATCATTATCAACTCTCCCAGACATAATGTTGACATGTCACCGCTATGATCAATGGCCATGGTGGCCGCTCTGCCTTAATGAAGCCTTAATGCTGCCTTAAACTGCTCAATCCACAGCGGGCCCCGGCATCCCATCGCAGCACTCTGTTCAATGTGAGAATACATTCGTCATCTTGTATCAGGCATCCATCCATCAAAAGCCTCTGTGACATCTGCTAAAGCTTTAATAGCCTCCCGTAAGGGTTACTACTTCCAGTAAAGACACACTAATAGTCACAGATATGATTTCAACGATCATTACTGTTGGTCATCACTTCCCTTCTGACCAAAAATGCTAATAAGTAGCACTGTCAGTCAGTATCTATACGGACAAGTATATGTCTACATCAGTGGTTCTGAACCTTGTTGGCGGTACTGAACCACATCAGTTTCCTATGCACATTCACAGAACCCTTCTTTAAAGGAAAACTAAAACTGAAGCATCGAGAAGAGCCACCTGAGACTTAATTAGCTTCAGTCCCATAAAAAAAGCTCAGTGTCGCCAGTTCATTTCATGGCAAGACTATGTGGGCAAAAACCCAATAAGGTGTCCCATTTTAAATGAGACACAACAAAAAGCACTCAGCCAAGGCTCTGTAATGTGCCTTGTAATGACCGCGAGAATTTTTCAAGCCCTGTTAGGTGGCACTCTAATTGAAATGAGATGAGGGGCGTTGATGACAAAAGACCGTCTCCTTCAGGTGGTTTAAAGATATGGGTGACAGTGAAGGGATGTCATGCATTTTCCCAGACAAGCCGCAGAGGATTAACCCCACCCCCTACCCAACGGCTGCCGAAAAAAAAACAGGCGGTCATGGGTTTGGGCCCAGATGGTGACTATGCTAGTCGACGTGTGAATAAATGCTCCAGTGAGTCTCACCTACATTTAGATACTGTTATTAGAAATGCACAGAATGGTCCATACACCCTTGCCTTGGGGGGGGGGCTGGGGATGGCAGCATGGGAACAAAAACATTAACAAGGTATGTGCCTTTTAATTAAAAGGCAAGTGTTTGGAAAACTCTAAATAGTGTTTTTTTTTTTTTTTTGCTGAACCTCCTGAGTGAGCATATAGCCTCCAGTTATGGGAAAACCACTACCTTCTAATGCACTAATCAATAATTGCCCTTTGACAACTTGCTGTTACCTTTCAGTGCGAAGGCATTAAGAAAACATTGGTTTTAAGTGTTACAGTGGTCCAATGTCAAGACTCTTGGCATGAGTTTATTGTACAGTGCTTGCTTAAGATATTATTATTATTAAGATATTATTTCTATTGGTGATTATTGCATTTATTGTTATCCATATACTGTAAATTGTATACTGTTAAATAGGATGGACTAACTGTGAAATCAGCCATGTGACTGGAATAGTAGTGCATTTACCTTTTTTGACACTATTGAAATGCTCATGAATGTCCCCTATTGAACAAATAACCCTGGATTGGCTGGCAACCAGTTCAGGGTGTACCCGAAGCCAGCTGGGATAGGCTCCAGCACCCCTGTGAATCTTCTGTGGAATAAGCGGTTAAAAAAATGGATGGATGGATGGATGGATGGACAAATAACTAATCAAACACAGTAAATTCTGTAGAGTAAATTTGACTCTTTTTAGAGTGGGACCAAATCCACTCAGTTTTAGAGTGATATTTACGTTGGGAAGAGAGTTAAATAAAGAATTGAAAAACAAATAAATAAAAGACACTCAAGGGTTGGGGAACAAAGTCACGACCTTCAGCTTAGGAGACTGCCGATCTATTCCCTGAGCCACGCCGTGCGTTAGTATATTGCCCGTGTCAACTGGCTAACTCCAAGTGACCAAAAACAATATTTTTGGTCTCCTCTTGGAGATAAGCAAACAGTAGGAGGGGCATAGCTCAGGTGATAGTGTGACAGTCTCCCAAACTTAAGGTTGTGAGTTCAATCCTCAACCCTTGAGTGACTTTTATCCCCCCCCCCCCCCCATTTCTTTATTCTACTCTTTTCCAAGTGTAAATATTAGCCTACTATAAAACAGAGTCAATTTGGTCCCACGCTAAATAGAGTCAATTTAACCCGACAGAATTTACTGTGTAGCATATCAAATGTAGTGGCAAATGTAAACATCAAATTGGAACACATCTTGTTACATTTGTATGTGGACTGAGTTTCTCTAGTTTCCTACAGTCAACTGATAAATGAAGTGACCCAAAAAGAGCCATAGCCTGTAGACTGTAGCCCTACACATAAACTGTTGTTGACAGGCTTAAGGTTAAACTGACTGGCAAATTGGATTGGAACTCTAGTGGTTTTGCATTTGAAAATATACATGACATAAATTAATCATCCCATGCCTTCTTACATCTCCCCTAAATATTATGTCCTGTAAATTACTCTGCCCACCTTCAAAAATTCCAAACGTGATCTAACTGGTATATTTTTACTTTTGGAAGTCACATCACATTTTTTCAGTAAATTAATAAGGTCAAAATCAGATGTATACATGATTTTCAGGACAGATTAAATTAGCTAACAAAAAACAAAGTGTCATCTTCTGTTACAGTGCCATCAGAACTGAAACATTCCCGAAGAACAGCTTAATCAGGCCTGAAAGGCCTGTTTATACAGTATGGCAATGCTTAACTCATGCCATACTCTGGGATCTTGTAAAGATTAATGAGAAGGGTGCGAAGAGAGAGAGAAAGTGGATTGATGTGTAAGAGAGAAGGAAACACAGCTGGTAGCAGTAAACAGCAGTTGCCAATTGGCCGACGTTCACACAGTGTTAATTCCCCAAAACTGGGTATGACATCCATGCGGAGAGACGCGAAGCCACCTTAACTTTGGTTAAAATAAGGTCGGTCTTGACATTTTGTGTTATTAAGTTCTAAGTTCTGAACATTTGTTAAAGACAAAGACTAAGAAGAGAAAAAAAGTCAAATCCACGGATGGCAGATTTGCTTTGATGCATGGCCAAATGTTAACATTTACTTAAGAAGCAATGAGTGAATAAATAATGTTTTATAACATCCAACAAAAACGGCCAATAAAACTGATTAACATCATTCCAATGATGTGCTTGACTGTGTGTGGCCTGTCCTTATTGTAAGACATATGATGTTTTTCCTTCACTTGAGTAAAATCTGGTCACTCCAACCCTGGCAGGTTATATTTTTCTTTGCATAAATCCACATTTTCTCTAAGTCATTACAACATTTTATAAAAGGGAGATTTTCAAGCTTGCGTTACGTAAATTGGCAATCTCTTTGCCCGGTCAAATGCCCTCCATTGCTTCTATCAGTAATGGCAATGTCTTTGCAAAGTCAAGCGCTAATGGCTCGAGATGGCAATTTCTTTACAGGCGATTTCAGAATCATTTCCTGAGTTGGATTTGAATATGAACGTGGAACGGACCTGGTCCGGACAAGTCAGCTTCCTTTGTCTTGAATGTAAGTGGGCAGATATTATGTGAGAGTGATGGTCGTAATGAGACCTTGCCACATGCTCCGCTATAGCGGTGCCCTTTCAAGAGGAAATTCTCAGATAATGAAAGATAGACCTTTACTCATCTTCTTGGATGAAAAGGCATGCAGAGGAACAGTGAGAGAGAAAGGGGAATAATGTAGTCATTATTACTGTCATGACCGTCAGACAGTCTGAGTCTCTCGTACTCCTCTGCCCCAGTGTGCGGCAACAAGGGAGGAGGTTGTAATGACACGCCAGGGATAGCTTTTTAGCTGGAGTCGTTTATGCTGCCAACTTTGTGGGAACCGTTTGGTGGGGAAGACCCTTTTTTGTTCCAGCAAGCCATGTTCAGATGGGATTGGCCCAATATAAGTTTTAGACAAGCGAGACAAGACAATTCAATAAAAAAAAAGTATGCATTCTAATTTAGGGTGACTAGATTTTCAAAATAAAAAACTGGGATGCTATGATTTTCGCTGAATATCAAATATACAATACTTTTTTCACCAGGACCTATTTATAACAAATTTAATCATGAGTCAATCTGGTGACCCGTGGTTTGTGTTATTACTTTAGCTAATGCTAAATTGATCTTGATTGGCAGTTCAACAGCTGTAAATAAGACAATGTACTCACCATTGGAAATATGTCGCCAGAAAAGCTCAACTTGCATTGGGTCTGACTTAGTAGGACAAAATTTCCCATGATTCTTAGACACGGAAGTAGATCTAGTTCCGGTATGACGTAAGAAAGGAAAGGAATTTAAATCATTCACTCCCAGCCATTTTCACTGAAGCAACTCCCTTTGCTCCTGGCTGTTTTACTCGATTTCGACAGATTTTGCAAGGTCCACAGAATATTCTGTCGCATTGCTATAAAAACATGGAAGCTACCAAAAGAAAGATTAGAGTCTCTTCTTTCATCGGAAAAAAAAAATCATATTTGTATCTGTTTTACAGCAATTAGCATTAGAATATAGCTATGTTTCATCATTATTTACAAACCTGTTGAAAACACTAGGAAAAAGAGCTTGTTGCAACATGGCCCTGGATGATCTCTTATACTCTGCTGCCACCTGCTGGCCGTTCTTTGCAATAACTGCAATTGCTTTAAGCAATCATGTCAGAAGCTGTATCAAAGCCTTCTGTATGCTCTAGCATTAAAAAAAAAACACATAAAAACGTATAAGTACGTTTTGGGGATTGCAGGACAAAGTATTAAAAAATGTATTTATACTTTTTTGGGTTTGAATGAGGTAACAGTTAAATTCCATTTTTTCCGGTTATTGGATTATCGTATGAATCGATATGACAACTGTGTGGTTGACATACACATGGCCCAAACAATTGGCTTGTTAGGAAAAATAGGACATCTGGTCACCCCATGATTGGTTCAATATAAATCTTGAGCCAAGAGAGACGAGACAATTCAATAAAACATTTCAATAACAAGAAACAAGACGCAATAGTGGTGGATGTGTATGACATACAGTAAGTAAGTCAAGATAACACTTTTATAGCAATACCTGTCCCCCATGTAACGATTTGGTGGTCCAGCTCTGATTATCAAGCTGCGTGGAGACAGTGACATTAAGTAAGAAACATTAGTATGAATGTTGCCAAGTTCCCTTTTAATCTAATGAAGCTAGGCCTACATGTAAAAAGTGCAAGGAGAGGGGGGAAAATAGCTGATCCTCATTTGGAGTTTTGCTAACGAGTTGTCATAAAACAAGATTCATGTAAGAGTTCCTTCTCTCAGTTAGCAAAAGCAAGAAAGCGGGGTAGGAGAAGTCACACAACAGAAAGCAAAGAACTCCTACCATGTTTTTTCCCCCTTTTTTTTCTCCACAGGCTTGTTCTCACGCCTGTACACAGAAAGATGCATCCGGAAACTGTTGCATTCTTTTCCTGAAACATGGGCCACTGAAAGCGCTCCGACTTAATGGAATCAAATAGAGCCGTCACTACATGTACTTTAAAAGCGTAGTAAAATTCTGATTTATGAAGAGCTTTGCTCCGGGGGTTTTCAGTGCCATGGTAACTCAGAGAGGGGTAAGGTCGGAGGGCTAGTTGAATGAGATCAACAGAATGGCTGGAAAAGAAAGTTGACTTTTGACCTCTCACTGCTATTTTTCATTGAGCCTTTACCAGGCAGGCACATAAAGGTAGAATTTGAATAGGGAGGTCAAAGTCCTTTTCATAAATTAAGAATGCCTTTGTCATTGGTGTCATCCAGACTATTGCCATTGATGTCATGAATGGCGCAAGGATTTAAAAGCAACAAGTTCATGGTTTTAACTTACAAGTGTGGAAAGGGGCCTTTTTTTTTTTTTAATTTTCTTCTCCTTTTATTTCTGGCTATAGCTGTTTTCCATTTACTCTACTGCTTTTGTTTCATTCCCCTTTCCATCTCTATTTTGGCCTTTATTGCCAGACCACTATGACTAGCTACAGTGCAGCCATTCATTCTGCCAGTAAGTCAATGTGGCGCTTGTGATGCTCGCTGTGTGGTTGTTGTCTTTTGTCCGTGGAAGGTGGGCCTGTGCCATGCTGCTCCGTTCGGGGGCCAAAGCTTGCTCCTATTGTCTGTTGTCATATGGTCGCCAGCAAGAACACGGAGATAAGGCTGTCCTCACGCTGTTCCCTGACCTTCTCAGGCACCCAGCTGGCAGTAAATGCAGCAATAATTATTATCCCAATTACCCAGGCCAACTCTGTCTCCTCTTTGTGTGCTAAGGGTGAGGGTGGGGTGGGGGGTCCACGGAATTACGAGGGGCGTATACTGTGAAGGGAGGTCCAACACAAAAGGAGACCATTAAGCAGTAGTCTCATGCTGCCTCTTTTGCTATATTAGTCTAATATTAGTCTAATAGAGGGTCTATACATTTGACATTTCTTGCACCATTATGACTTGGGCAGAAGAGATTGGATAAACAAAAGTAATATTGTAACTATAGTTGTGAAAGCCAATTAATGAATGAATGATCTTATAAGTCCGTCCGTCTTCAATTCGGCTTATCCGGGGTCGGGTCGCGGGGGCAGCAGCTTTAGCAGGGAAGCCCAGACTTCTCTTTCCCCAGCCACTTCACCCAGCTCCTCCAACGGGATCCCAAGGCGTTCCCAGGCCAGCCGAGAGACGTAGTCTCTCCAGCGTGTCCTGGGTCGTCCCCGGGGCCTCCTGCCGGTAGGACATGCCCGGAACACCTCCCCAGGGAGGCATCCAGGAGGCATGTGAACCAGATGCCCGAGCCACCTCAACTGGTTCCTCTCAACGTGGAGGAGTCCCTCCACGGATGACCGAGCTTCTCACCCTATCTCTAAGGGAGAGCCCGGATACCCTGTGGAGGAAACTCATTTCGGCCGCTTGTATCCGGGATCTTGTTCTATCGGTCACGACCCACAGCTCGTGACCATAGGTGAGGGCAGGAACGTAGATCGACCGGTAAATCGAAGAATCGAAGAATGACCTTATAAGTGATTTCTTAAAGCATCTGGTTCGGTGGGGGTTGGGTTTTTGATTGCTATGGGTGTTCTTGTCTGTGGTTGGGTTTTTTGTCATGTGTTCCTGGTTTCTTCCCTTGTCTCGTTATGTCTAACCACGTCCACCTGTGTGTGCCTTCCCTTCCCCAGGTGTGTCTCATTAGTGTGGGTGTATTCAGGCCCCGTCCAGACGGAAGCAAAGCCGGCTTCGTTCCTCAAACAAATCTCGTACACACAGAAGCATTTCAAGACGTGTCCAAAAGTAGACGCTGAGGACGTTTAACGGCTGTAATGTATATGCCAAGTCTGGAGTGGCGCTGTAGCGCAACCACAGGGAGTTAACGGAGAGTGTAGAAGAATCAGCGAAGAAGACGAACACTTTTTATTCTAACTTTATTGCAATTTTTAGAACAAAATTGACTTAACAGGCGCAACCCACCCAAGAAACATGAAAAACAATGACCAACAGAGGGAGACAGGACGGAGAGGTTGTCACTACTCACATTTTATCACCCTGAGATATTAGATAAGAAAGGAAGACCTTAAGGAGGGGAAAGGTTAAAAAAGACAAGGCTCAAACCATGTTACCAAAGGGGAGCATAGTGTGAGCCTGGGAAAAAAAACAAGTGCTGATAAATAAGGTGCACATAAATATGCTGTAAAAATCCACCTTTAACATAGTGCAGGTTTTGTACAAGAGTGTAAATCAGGGCCTACAGCTTCGTAACAAAGCCAAAGTCATACAATGAAAGCGACACAAAAAAGATTGGCGCAAGAGTTAACAAAAAACACTGGCAGCATCATTTGTGCCAAAAATGTCTTCCTCATCAGCTCATCTTATCGCTCTACTTTTATTGCTTTTTCCTCCCGGTGGTGAAATGCTGAGACTGCTGGGGATGTTGCTGATTCCACCCCAAAGATTTTTATCCAGACTGAATGTCACAGGAGCTTTGGGGTGCTCAGATCACTTTTGAAAACTGTATTTTATTGTGTCGTTTTGCTTCAGGGCTCCAGCACCATAGAATGGGGAGGAAAGGGGGGTTGTATCATATCCACACCCAGAGAAATGATCTCACTTATCTTCTTGGGATCTTGTCATGGTTACAGAGAGATAAATATAATGAGCTGAAAGTCACGATTGGAGAAAAAGTCATGGAGGTTTATCACTGATGTGTAGAAATATAAAAATACAATTTCAACTCCAACTTTAACCTGTCAGTTCTTGTTCTCTACTCTGTAACAAAACACATCCACAGACTATAATTTACAGCCTGAGGTGTTTCAAAGAAGCAATTCCGTTGCTGAGGTTGGAGTAAACTGTCACATTTTTTAAAAAATCCATTCAAGTTAGAGCAGTATGGAAGAGAATGACTTTACGAAAACAACAAGCCACTAAGCAAAGTGACTGAACATTGCAGGTTGGATTTGAAGAGATTAGCCTGCCGGCACTTACATTTAAATGCCTCTATCTGGCCTTGCTTCCCTCCATCACATAGTCAACGCTTAAATGCAAAGAAGGGAGCGGCAGGTTTGATTAGAGTGGGGTTGAGGATTAGGTCCGAGCAATCTGCCCCCCTTTCGTCAAGGAACAAAGCCGCCGCTGGAAGGTGCATCATGCAAATGGTGTGAATAAAAAGGCAGAAATAAAAAGAGACAGATAAGGGAAGTGCCACCCTGCCACTCTGCAGAATTCATTAGCTCAGCGTTGTTCAGGTAATAGCGTGAGGACAGGGGGGGCAAATGGATTTTCTGGTGTCGACGGGCTTCCTCCAGAAGATTTAAAGCCAACTAAAACTAAAAACTGTTATTGTTCAGATTTGAAAGTGGGAAACATGAACCAGCTTCCAGCATGAGCTATAAAACATTAGCGGGACACAAGCTTTGACATAAATCTGTTACAGCTCATGATTTCTTCACTCAGCCTCAACACATTTTGATTTTATCCACAATATGAACCGAAACACGCAATGGAATGAGTTCGATAAATCAATCATACACGCAGTATTTCCCCCATAAATCTTAATGCAAAATCTTAAACAATTCCAATGTGGCCAATTTGTGAAAACCTTTGGGATGAACTGGAACTGAGATTGACATACACAAGCGCGGACTTCACAAATATTCTGCCGGATAAATTCCCACAGACGCTCCAAAATATTGCAGAAGATTTTCCCAGAATAGTAGACGCTGTTTTAGTTGCAAATGGGGAAGAAATGGTATGCTTTTCTTTTTTGTAGTACCAATACTTTTGCCCATATACAGTAGTTTATGAAGGGATCTTGGCATTAGATGAACATAAATGTTAAATGCTCTCAAAGGTCTTGTAGCTTCTTGTGTACTCTCGCCCGTAGCAAGGATACAGTAGGGCTTCCCCGTCTGTCTTTTCCTTCAGCATCCTCTCCCTCGGTGCGCATGCACTGTGCAGTGTGTGTATTGTTGCCAACTAAAGATGGACTAAGATCAACCGGGGAGATTACAGGGGAATGCTGACCTTTGCTTTGGAAAATATGGGAGGGGATGGGGCCTGAGTTTGACCGTATATAGCGAATATCCAGGAATAACTGAGTACATTTACATGCAGGGAATAACTCTTTTAAAACCCGAATATTGGCAATATCGGGGTTTTGAAAAGCTAGGTAAATATGCACAAAAACTCAAATATGACGTTATCTGGGTTTTTAAAAACACAAATAAGACCTCTGGGTTCCCCCTTTTGTAACCAGAATTCTTGTTTATATAATCATTTTCGCAATACCTCGATTGGTTTGCCTTGTACGCGTGATCTATTTTTCTTCTTCACTTTGTTTTATTCGCAAGGAATCTTGGTCTTTGTCGTACAGGAACGACTTTATGCAGCGCCGTCCCACTTGCTAAACGAACCTCACTTGAATACATTGCTTTCTCGGCTGCGTTTTCACATAATTTTTTGTCTCTATGGCAAAAATTCCACTGTGTGTATTCTACACTAACATAAATAGGTGTATATAATAATGCTGCATTCAAGGATGGACGGAAGTCGGACTTTTCCGACTTCAAACCAGGAAGTGTGTATGGGAACGCCTCCTTGAACTCAGAAATCCCACTTGCGAAGTCGTAAAAAAAAAAAGAACCCAGACTTCACCAACTGACTACAATGTGACGTCACTCTACAATGGCGACCCCTTTGGGAACAAAGACCATGAATGGTGAAACACAATTTAAACTAGATAGCTTTTATCATTCATGCATAAAATTACACAGTGAACTACTTAACTGTATAGAATGCTTAAGAAATAAGATAAAAACAATAAATGAAGGCAAGTTTGCTGGCGGTCACAAGAAGTTTTAAAGACCCAAAAAAATAGATAAATAAATCACTATCCGCCATTGTGGTTGTTTACTTTCACCAAGAACATATGAAACCGCTTCATGCACAATATTCTAGTTTTTTTGTTATTCACTCTAAATGTGTTGTTTGTGTAGGCACATTTGTGCATAAATCACCGATCTGTATTTCCCATTGACAGGGCATATCTAATCTTATTAACAGTGTTAGTCCGCTATCCGATCTGTATCCACAAAGTAAAGAGGCCTGACCTGATCTGAGGATATACAATGCCATAATTTACTCTTTAGCCCGTCATGCTCGATATCCAAACGGGGCCAATGGGAGCAAAAAGTGTTAGTTTTGTAAAGCAGACAATGTGTGAAACGATCTCTAATTGATGAAAATTGCCACTGACAAATAGCGCTGACAAAACACATGCACATGCATGACCTTTGACCCACATCGCCTTGGGCATCTTGGATCGGATATCCTTTCAGATCTATAAGTGATTTTGGTTTGACATCAGACTGGGTTGAGAGGTGACATGGAACATGTACTGATTTAACCTTTGACCTCGGCTACAGCAGCTGTGGACATGATTGAAAATCAAAAGGATTTTTTTGTTAGGGCGTAACAGGGAGGTTGGTCAAAAAAAATTCAGCAAAGTAATGACCACAAAACACTTGAGGCTTTGGGGGTTCAAGCATAGTATTACAATTTCTGACTTAAAAAAAAAAAAGTTTATTATCATAATAAGAACTTAGTAATATTTTTGTCCAGAGTGTAAAAAAAAAAGGTAACATTTGTTACAGTTGAGTATTTATCTCATTGCATCAATTGATCGACTAGGATGGCAAGTGTTGTGGTCACCGCTGACTCCTGTAAAAGGGAAGGACTGCTCAACACCGATGAAAATAAATGATGTGTTAAAATATTATTCCAACGCAGGGGCCTTAAGTGCATATTGATTGACAATTATTTGTAATAACATTGGAGAGGGAGGGCCAACATCATCCATTACAGTGAGAAAATAGGCAGGGGGGATCAATGTAGGCAGAATGTGGTAAAAAGACAAAAAGCAGAGGGAAAAATTGACCTCACTACTTTTGTGTTAGCATAGTTCACTATGTACAGAAGGACCAATGTGTCTGGTCGGTGCTGGATTTCACTTTCCTTTCTTTCCTTTGGTCCTTTCTCGGGTCTCCTGACGGCCTCACGACTCTGGCTGGAAGTGTTCGGTTTAGGTGAACGGTATGGGATTTTTTAATAGGTTTTAGGTGAACTAATGAATACACACACACTCGCACGCAGGCACATACAACAAAATAATAATAATAATAAAAAAAAGGAGAGCAATGATGATGACATGTTAAATCGGTAAAATTACCGAATGAACAATACTGAGCTCTCCAGAAAAAAAAAAGAAGGACCAATGTATTCTTTTCTGATATGTTCTCTCGTTTCTTTTCATGTCAAAAATACGGACTACCTTAAAGGCGTAAAATAAACAAAACAGAGTTCATTCCTGATCTGACTCTCATTCACAGCAAAAAAGAAAAGAAAAAAGCTATTCAAGCAATCCACCGAAAAGCTTCCAGCTACATTTCGATACACAAAAAAGCATTATGGTGGAAAAACACACAAGAAAAGTGAATTTTCCACAGTTAGGAGAAAAAAAGTGTACATATAAAGGGATCTCTAAACAGATAAATCCAAGCCTCCAGGCCCAAGTAATATAAACCAGCTTAGCTCTACCCACCGTGTGTCACCTACACACATTTACCAACGGAAGAAAGAAAAGCAATCTCATCCTCCCATTATGATTTGATAGCTCAAATTGTAGCGACAATTCAAAACTTATCCTTGGTTCTGTGGAGCCTAAAGCGTACAATCTAACCATTGGGTAACAGGGAGGGGGGGGGGGGGGGGGGATGCTATATCTGACAACAAAATGACCGTTAAATAACAGCTATGAAGCCACTCTGGACTGTGAAAGAGCAAGCGGCGACTTCTTAATGTGGCACTTTATTTGTGTGTGAACATACACTGTAGAACTCTGATGTCGTGGCGCATTATACTTGTGTGAGCAAGTGGAAATTGTTCGGCTCAATGAAGCAACATTTGCATTGCTAAAATCCACATAGTGTCAGTACAGTTTTTTGTTGAGCTGATACTCACAATGCCCTTTTGAAATTCAAGAAAGTTGTCATCATAAATCTTTTTCTCACTTTATTATCAGTAATAAACGGAGTGCGCGTGTGCCACATTCTAGAGTACCGAGTGGCAAAATGAATGTTTACAGCCAGAAATAAATGCTCTGCTACTATGTCTTGTGGTATCAATGTCAAACAACTAGCAGTAATAGCATAGACAAATAATCAAAATGTCTTGGGGTAGGATCTCATCCCCGACCCAGACAGAACTCTTTAAGCCTTTAACAACTGAAGACCATGACCTGCAGAGGCCACCAAACTCGACCCCTTAACCACCTTAGAAATACAAAGAACTTAAGCCCAAAAAGGTTATGAACAGAATGTGTAGCAAAGGTAAAATAATTGATTTTATTGACTGCAATGCAGAACAAACTATGGCACTGGGCATACAGGAACTGAGCTGTGCCACAATTTTATAATAATAATAATAAGAAGAATGCATTGGATTTATATCGCGTTTTTCTAGACACTCAAAGATGCTTTACAATGGAATGGATACATTATTCATATACTCACACATTCACACACTGTGGTGGCGGTAAGTTACTTAAGTAGTGATAGAGGCTAATTATTTGTCCTCTTTTGCGTGTTCCAAAAAATTGAAGATAGACTTCTTGTGAGAAAAACTCCTTGCAAGGATGATTTATTACAGAGAATCTCTGGTCACACAACACTGAACATCACGTAAAAGGTGGAATTCCAGGGTGCGCGTGTGCCCCCTCTTTTGCGGAATACAGCTTTTATAGAATCCAAATCAGTAGGAGAACACCTATTTCTCCTCCCATCATGAATAAGTAAAACAGATTGGTTCTCACACAATATGTTACATAATGGAATTTTTGTACACAGTTCGCAGCTGTGTTCATCTTTTTAGACAAAATATACTCTCAGGGTACTTTTTGTACTTTTTTTCCCAAAACAGAATCTAGAGTGGCCGTGAGTGATGATGCGAACAGAGAGAGTGTGTGTGTGTGTGCTCTCTCTCAAAGCAGAATCTGTTCTCACGAAGGACACTAAGAAGGAATTTAAGACAAAACAAGGTACCAGCTTAGTTAAAGTCAAATTATACTGATTTCAACACTATTTCACCTACTCTACATATCTATAAAACATTTCAACATAGTTAATATATGAAATAAGTAATTAAAAATGTTAATAATGTATAACAGTAGCCACAGCTGCACTGGGGCAGGCTGACGGAAAGCGTGGCTGCCAGTGTGTGCCTACGGCCCCCCTGACCACCACCAAACATTCACACCTTCCATACACCAGTGTGAGTTATTTAATAATTTAAGGACTTTTTTTTTTTTTCCCCTGGAGAGCTCAGTATTGTTAATTCGGTAATTTTACCGATTTGACATGTCATCATCATTGCTTTTTTTTTTTTTTTTTTGGTATGTGGGTGAGTATGTGTGTGTGCGTGCTTGCGTGTATTCATTAGTTCAGAAAAACAAAACAAAATAATAATAAAAATAATAATAATTTAAGGACTATGTCAGCACACCTGTACTCCTGTTTGATTGGTTTAATAGCCCATTTATTGTTTTGTTGTGGTAAATGTTTCGGAACAATTCAAGTGCAACACCTCTTGTGCTCCTTCTTTCGTTTTGCCATCAGCGGTTCAAATAGGAGCAAAACTCACCATCGGCGGCTCAACCGAGTGGGCCAAATAAAGCATTTGCACCACAAATAACACCGATTCATTCAGCTTGCCATTTTCTGTCACACTTGTAAATGCAAAAAAACGGAAGCTAGAATCACAAGATCCCTGTAATCCTGGGACATGATGTTCAGTCTCAAAACATGTCGCAATATGCTGAGAGCATTTCACACAGCAGACAAAAATACCTTGCGCCAACAACAGGAACAGTGTTCCCATAGAAACGTCATGGAGGAGGTAAATGCAACAGCTTGCACTTAAGTACATCGAAGCGACCATGCTGTGCTTATGGTCTCCGTGGGAATGTTTTGTCATAACCTTTAGGTTTTGTTCAAATGCTTTTTGCGCAGCCAAAAATAACCACGGTATGTACTTTTTCATCATTAAACCTGTGAAAGCTATTGATTACCCCATTATGTGCAAGTTCAGTGAACTGCGTGACTCCATATCGCCACATTACCACATCTACAGCGTTATTACCGTCGTAACCCACGTTGCAAACATGGCTGTAGTTACTGCTGTCGTTTCATGAGGCAGTATATCAAATGATCACAATAGGACATCTGAACCGTGGCCATAACATCCCCTCCTTAACTTGGCTCACTGCAAATGTAGAGGCAAGAATAAAAAAACAGAAGCTGAGGTGAAAATAAGGAGATTGTGGGGCGCTTAACCTTATCTCTTCCATGCTTGCTTTCATTTTGCAGTTTTGGAAGCTTTGCTGGAATTTGGCCCTTACCACACTTTTTTAGTGAAAACAAAAGAGAAGGCTAGAACTACTACAGTATATATGACTTTTTTTTTTTTTTCCTGGAGAGCTCAGTATTGTTCATTTGGTAATTTTACCGATTTGACATGTCATCATCATTGCTCTCTCTTTTATTTATTTATTTTTTAAAAAAATATATATATATTTTGTATGTGGGTGAGTATGTGTGTGTGCGTGCGAGTGTGTGTGTATTTATTAGTTCACCTAAAACCTATTAAAAAATCCCATATCGTTCACCTAAACCGAACACTTCCAGCCAGAGTCGTGAGGCCGTCAGGAGACCCGAGGAAGGACCAAAGGAAAGAAGGGAAAGTGAAATCCAGCACCGACCAGACACCACCCACCAGGCCACCAACCAGAGTCCTTCACCAACCCCAGAAACATCCAAATTCCAACAAATCAATATATATGTCTTAAAACTACTACATTATATATGTCTTCAAATATGCATTTTGTCCCAAATGTGCACTTGTTCACATCCTGCACCGTGTTGTGACCTACAAAAAAAACTACAAGTTACTTGAAATAACTTTCCATTAGCACACTACTTATCCTGAGTTTTTAGACCTCTGCTACCCTTTCCCAAGTTAAAGTAGTGTCTTTTTTTTTTTTTCAAACAAGACAACTTCTGGCTTTTCTCCAATGGGACGTGATGCCATAATTTCTCCTGACACACACACTCCTTTGAATTGGCGTTTATCTAAAGAGGCTGGGGGAAACAGCAGAGCAATGAAAGTGACACATGTTGAGTCTCAGCATAACAAAGGCAGTCAGAGGATTGGGGGTGGGGGGGTTACACCAGTCAAAGGTTTCCCTCTGAGAGAATTGACATGGAAAGGATTTAGGGAAAATTGCATTAATTAAGCCATTAAAGGGGGTTTTGGCGTGTGACTTTTGACTTTTGAAATGAACAAAATATGACTCGGCAGCCCATATTTGGGAACGCCATATGTTAGTTTGTCTGGAGAAGATGTGCAGCAGGTGGGATTCGTTCTGCTGGTTGATCTGGTTAGCATCTCTTTCTAGGATTTAATATGAATTGAAAGAAGTCCTAGTCCGGGCATAATTAAATTGAGAAGATTATGTTTATGTCTAGCGGTGATCTGGTTTATGACATTTCATTCCTTATTAGCCCTCCTGAAATGTGAATTAACTCCCTTTAACAAGAACCGCTTCACTTGAAAAAACATTTTCATTACAGAGATGAGAGGAACAATAATAATCATTAACTTACAATCAAAGCAAGGCAAAGATGGTATCTCCAGGTGCTAATGTTCTTTCAGGCAGTCATTAAAATGAAAATGAAGGCCTGCGTGAAGGCTGTTGAGGAATACAAAACAATTAAAATGGCTGCTGAGTGTCCTGTTTTATTTAGTGTGGTTGTTTTCTTAGAGTCTTTAAAAAAAACAACGGACTGGAATTTTAAATTCAATCCTCCTCGTAAAGATAGTATAAAATATGTGAATTATTTTTGCTGCAATTTTTTTTTTCTGGAGAGCTCAGTATTGTTCATTCGGTAATTTTACCGATTTGACATGTCATCATCATTGCTCTCCTTTATAAAAAAAAAAGCAATCATCATTGCCTCAAACTATTCAAGACCACATTCATAGTTTGAAGGCAGTGCAGGACAGTATGGACCTTTGTATCCATATATATCCCCCTAACACAGGTAGCCTCCACAGTTACATAAACTGACCCCTTGCATGATCTACAGGGAAAAACACACCAAGACGCACAGTGACAAGGCCCACCAAGATCCATTAAACCTCCAAAGACCCGTTTTCATACAGCACTGTAGACCGGTGTCACTGCTTGTTACCCTGAAACACACGCCCACGCACACTCCCACATACAGCAAAACCTGAGCCAAACAAACGTCTGATAGAAAAACAAGGAAGGAAAACTAAATCAATCTTGATACACCGCGAGACTCCTTGCAGTCAATATCAGCCAATTTGTGTCAAGGGGCTCGACGGGTATTATGTGTGACGTGAAAGTCGGCCGCAGTTGACACGGTCAGCGCTGCTCGGAGCTGAGAGGAATAGATTGGGAAACGTAGCAAACAGCAACGGGGATAAGGCGGCCTTATACAGGTGCTTAGGATAAAATGGTAGAAGCAGTTTGACTGGAAGCCGAGATGGGAAGACCAGAGGTAGGCAATTGAAAACATTTTGCTGGTCCGTCATAGTCAGTCCATCATATTTTCAAGTCGAACCAAACTGTAATCGTCAGTACATCGTTTTATTTTAAACACGCTTCCATTATTACGGCATCGCCACTATTTTAGGACCAATAGACAGGTGAGCATTCTATCAGTCCGACATTTCTCAATTGTCAACTAAACGGGAAAGGTCTGTTAGTACTTGACCCGGTTAGGGACGATTATACGGACAGACAAAAACCCACTTCCGTCAGTGCTTAGTGCATAATTATTATTTTTTTAAGTTTCTCGTAATTAATAGCAAAATGGCCGTCCGTCAGTGATGGACTGACAGTCAGTCTGTCAGTACTGATGGAATTCAAAACTTTGGGTAGGACGCTAAGTATATAACTAACGATTAGGGAAAAAAAGACTGCTCGTCCTAGCCAAACTCATCATTCCAAGCATACATGTAACTTTCTTTGAGATTCAGTAACATCTACAGCAAAATCATATTTAGAATTTGTTATCAGGAAAGAAAAACATCTTTACGGCTATATATGGAATCAAATAAATAACAGGTAACAAAGGCAAAGCACGTAAAAAAAAAGGTGGGGACCAAACAAAAGTACGGAAGCATATTGTTTTCATTTGGAAAAAAAACTGTTTTTCTGACCAATTTTTGGGGAGCTTTGTTTTTTTTTGTAATTTAAAAAAACAAAATGTTTGTTTTACTGAATATTTTTTACTGTCATAAAAAAAATATTCTGTAAACATGGGGGGGTTCTGAAAAACAGGAGGAAAAAAATTACTCAAAAAAAAACACAAAAAAATCTGAAAAACGAGAGAATTTATTTATAAAAACAGATTAAATAAATATTTATAAAAAATACATATATTAGAACTATCTTCTTGCATGTTGATGCTGTTTTTCTGAGTATTTGTTTTATAAAACAAGGAAAAAATTACTCAGAAAAACAGGAGAAAAAAATATTCAGGAAAAACAGGGAAGAAATTTATTTTATTTTTTTAATGAATACTCAGAACAACAGGGGGGGAAGTTCAATAAAACTGAAAAAAATACTCAAAAAACAAAGCTCACCCCCAAAAAAATTTGTCAGAAAAACAGGAGATTTTCCCCCCAAGTGAATACAACGTATCCGTCTAAAAGTGTACATTTCTACCATCTAAAATTGTTTGCATTGTAGTGGCAGAACCCAGGGTGGAAGGCTCCCAGAGCTGGCAGTCATGCTAAGCCCCCCAACAAGACCGGGCCTGTTCTGATTAGATGGGGATTCTTACCACTACTGTGTGTCAGGAGCTCTGCCAGAGATAAAGACAGTCTAACAGATGTCCGCCTTATCTCGGGAGCCAACCTCGAGACCCATCAACCCCTTAACACACAGACACACAATCATAGAGATACAAACATACATACAGCACATACTTTGAACCTGATTACTCTTACTTGGCCTGATTGCAAAGGGAGTCAAACCTTGGATTTATTTATTTATGAACTTTTAGGAAGACTTCCTATCAAAATAAAATCTTTAGACACAAATCCCCAAGAATGAAAAAACTATCCTTCTTAGTGGAGATACATTTCTGAACTAATTTTTGCTCATGGGGCACACATATTGTGAAGCTCTAGAAGCTGTACCTGGCAGTGAGAGGAAACACTTTAGCAGCTCCACCCATGCTCCTTCCTTGAGCCGCATTCGTTTGGGGCACAAGTGGAATGTTAAGGTGCCTTTGAAGAGATGTCTGCTTTTTGTCAGCCCGACATGACACTTATTGTTCTCACCATACACGGCTGATTATATTATCTCGCTCTCGCACATCGCAGACACAGCATTTGAAAGACGGGGAAGGCTGTTTAGGTTGGGGGGGGGGGGGGAGCATTGGAGACAGAAGAAGTAGCAAAAAAAGATGGGAGGAAAAAGTGTCGAGGAGGCTGAAAATCAGGAGTGGAGAGATCATGACACAAAGAGGAAAAAGCAGAGCGCGGGCCCCCGGGGTTTGGGGTCTATGTGTAGGCATAATGAGATGTGCCAAACATATCCAGCCTCATTAATTTCTACTATCAGAGCCACCTTATTCGTACGCCAGGCTGCTATTCTTCTCCTGCCTGCAAAGCTCTCCACTTGTCACTTGAGATCAAACCAAACCAGACAGAGCGCTAGGCTAGCAGAACTCTATGCTTCTTTCTTCATATATAGACACATTTGGGGAAGGGGGGGGTGGCTGAGTTAAGAACTTGCTTTCCGCTCCACAAACACCTTGAGTAATGATATTCCCAAACACCCTGTGTATAGGAAAGTCAATAAATATTAATGGATGTTATTTCCTTGGTAAGGTAGGATGATCCAGTAGTGGTTAGCATGTCTGTCTCATAGTTCAGAGCGCCAGGTTGTGCCGTGTCTGCATATTTCTCTAGGTACTCTGATTTCTTCCTACATCCAAACAAAACAAGCTTCTTCAGCTAGAAAAGACTGAAATGTGTGCCTAGGTGTGAATTTGAGCGTAAATTATTGTTAATCTACATGATCCTTGTGATTGACATGTCACCTCTCCTGAAGTCAACTGGGATAGTCTCTGATGTTGTGGCTGTGTTTTGGGTTGGGTCATACGTGACTGAGGTTTGGATTGGGTGATGGGGTGCTGTATACGTCCCCGCGATGATGATATAGGCCTGTATTCTGTCATATAGAATTGAGCATTGCCCTAACAGGAGTTGCTCATGGACACTTTTGTCAGTACGTCGAGGTTCCTTAGCTGAGATAACTCTGCATCCAGCCCAATCAAGGTTCTTAGTTAAAGTTCCTGCGTCAAGTTTTTCTTCATGGCCATCTGAATCCAGACTTGCTCTCTTTTGTTACTTTGTGTTTTTGTCTTTAACTCTTTTACTATCCAAAAAAAGAACCCCGACAGTGCCAGTCAATTTTGAGCAAACAGAATATTGTGTGCTATGACTACATAAACATGGTGGATATCATATGAACAATTAGATTCCATCCTTTCATTAGAAAAAAGAGGATGCTTCTACCCTATTGGGTTCTTTAGTAATCACCATTTGATTGACATTAAAAATAGAAAAAAAGGAGAAACAAGCTTTTTGTGAAAATATAAATTTTAAACACTGACTTTGACATTAATATTTTTTTGTTCAGTAACGGTCTGTGAATTAGATTTAATGTGACAAATGCTTTGATCATTCTCGTCATCCTTGAAAATGTAGTATTTCCTAAGATCCGCCATGTTTTCATGTAATTTGATACATGGGAGCCCATTGAAAAGAGATACAATGCTGCCTTCTGCTGGCCATAATTTGGGATTTCAAAAAGCCCATTCACAAACCAGCGCCGCACAGACGTTGCACTGCCCATTGAGAAAAAAAAGAAGAAAAAAAACGTAGTTCACGTCAATTAACGTTTTTGGCGGCATTCATTGGGATTTTAGGATACATCATTAAATGTTTTTGGCGGTAAAAGAGATAAAGATGTCTGTTTTTCAACTTCCGTGTCTTGTCTGCTTTTGGGTCCAAATTCCGCTTCGCATATGAGATCATGAGGACGTTATACAGGAAATGGACAACCTGATCAAATGTAGCAGCTAAGACCATTACTTGAAATAGCTATAATTGTTTTTCCAAAGCTTTCTGCAAATAGTTTTGTGATGGTCCAAATAATTTACCCTAGCTACATAAAAAACAAAAAAAAAAAAAAACCCTTTTATTCTTATCTGAAATTAACAAAATTTTTCAAGCAAAATGTGGCATGTCTAATTTGGGGATCGTATTATGTATGGCAGGACACACTTTTTGGTGGGTCAATGCACTGGATTGTGGATTGGAACGAGGAGGTCACGGTTCGAGTTGCCCTGCCAACTGAATTAGGCACCAACCCCCCCAAGAAACTGACATCTCTCTTAAACGCCTGCATGTGTGTGGTCTGCTTCTCTGTGTGATGTGCAAAAAAGCACAAAACAACAAACGGTTTTATAGCTCACATTTATAGCTTACTTTATCTCAGTTTTTTTCACTCTGATGTAAAACAGAGACAAAAACAGTAATTCTCCAAAGCGTTACCATTTTACAGACTCTGTGATGCATTGCAACCATTTTGCAGCTTGTGTTTGTGAAAACACCTTAAGGCGCTTAATCTCGACACTCCGTAGCCCATTTTTTCCCACAGAGGCCAAACAAGGTGCTCATTGTGATGTTATCTACCGTAATGTGCAAAAAGCCAAGCCTGCAGCCATTCATAACACCAAAACGCCAGTCCTTGCCACTTATTGGTCTCTCAGTCTACTTCTAAACAAAGTGTGCCTTGATCAAAGAGAGATGGCATCTGCAGCCTAACGTTTCATGGTGACAAGCAAAAGTGTATTTGTGTTTTTGTTGCTATATAACAGTTTTTTAGGTATGTTTTAGTGGTTAAAAGATGGAAAAGATATGTCATTCTTACAATGAACTTCTCAGGCTTTGCAAGGCATGGAAAATACCATAGCTCAAAGTAACACGTAAAACAGACTATCTACAAAGTGCCATTCAGGAAAGGTGCATTCAAAGTGATGTCATGTCTTTTTCAGAGGTGGCATATGCAGGTCCGGAAAGTAAAAACCCTACTACAGTTTGGCTTTAGCCCCAGGTGCTAGCTAGCTATCTCCCTAGCTAGCTCCCGTGGTGCTTGTTTACCTGCTAGGGAGTTAGCTAGCTAGCTAGCCATCATCAATGACTAAAGCCAAACTGTGGCAGGGTTTTTACTTTCTGGACCTGGATTTGCCACCTTTTCTTTTCTTTCTAGGTTGGGATTTTATCACCACATTACCTTCCTTCCTCTCCAAGAGAGAAAAGTACATGATAAACAACACTGTCGTTAGAAGAACGAAAATGACTGTGATCTAGTTCAACACCTATCTATCTATCTATCTATCTATCTATATTTGCATAACACTTTTCATACAAAAAAATGCAACTCAAAGTGCTTTACATAGTTTAAAAACAAATCCTCAGCCCACCGCCCAACCCACAATACCGACCCATTAAAATAAAAAAATAAAAATAAAATTCATTTAGACTTTCCCCAAGATGTTCTTTCTACTTTTCTTCAAGCATGCACAGGAAAACACACCAACAAGGTAATTAAATTGTTAAAACATTGACGGACTTACCTATAAACTGGACATGGGAAATAAGTTAGATTGCTTTGTAATTGGTTTATCGTATGAATCGCAATGACAAATGTGTGACTGACATGGTTCAAATTGGGTTGCTGACCGAACTTTAAAAAAACAAAAACGGGACATCAGGACGTGACCTGGGTAAAAGCAGGACAAAACAATGGGGTGGCGAAATCTGTCAGGACTCGGGACACAAGCCTCAAAATCGGGAATTGTCCCAAGTTAAACCGTCTGGTGACTTGGAGCCTATTCCAGCTGACTTTGGGTAAGAGGCAGTGTGATGGATGGGCCAACATACATTAGACCGAACACCAGCCAATCACAGGGCTCATATACTATAGAGAGACAACATGCTCCATATACAGTGACCAGGTGTTCAAATCAAATGGTCAAACTTTCAAAGCTTTGTGTCAGCCAATCCCAAACACACATTAAGGTGCAATGTCTTGTGGATCCGTAGGGATCAGCACAGTCACTCTCAGGCCTGGATCAGTGCGTGGGGGCACTAAATCTGGGGAAGGTCATTCTCACTATAGCCACTTTCATTGGTCTGTGGCCTGTAAGCAGACTTCACACTGTGGCCACTGACAGAATTTGTCAGCAAACCACTAATCCTTGTTTAGCCTCTGCAAAAACAAAGACAAAGTCCCCTCACATCCTCTTACTCGCTCTTGTTATCCCTCTCACTGCTGGACCCCCCCCCTGCCCCCTCTTCACAGCCAGCCAGTCACTCAACCTGGCCACACTTGTAGTGCATTTTACAGGTCTACATGGTTGGTGCTGTCTACCAGGTTATCTCCTCTCTCAGCACCTGGTAGGGGAGGAAGGATTAGCATGCCCCCTAAGGCACTTTGAGAATGCTCTCTTGTCTCTCCCACCACACTTCCTGTTTTGTTCTTCTTCCTTAGTGGTGAAGCACCACATGTTGGTGAATGAGTCGTCTCCACAAGAGGCATGCGCTAATGTTTAGCCCAGGAGTGTCCAAACGTTTTCCTTTGAGGGTCGCATACAGAATAATCAAAGGATGCCAGGTCCACTTTGACATTATCTGACTTTATTAAACAAGCTAAAACTAATTAGTCATAACAAGTCAATCAATCAGCTTAGCATTCAGCTATTAGCATTCAGCTTCTAGCATTTCCACGCAATTTCTGCTGAAATTGTCTACTACTGGATTTTGACTGATTTTGCAAGGCACATAGAATATTTTGTTCTTTTGCTATTAAAAACATGGAACCTACCAAAAGAAAGATTAGTCTCTCCTTTCATCAGGAAAAAAAAGTATATTTGTATCTGTTTCCATTTTGCAGCAATTAGCATTATAATATAGCTAAGTTTCATCATTATTAAAAAATCTGTTTAAGACATTAGGGAAAAGTGCTTTTTGCAACATGGCCCTGGTTGATCTTTTATACTCTGCTGCCACCTGCTGGCCCTTTTTTTGTAATAACTACCATTGCTTTAAGCGACCGCTTCACATCAGAGGCTGCATCAACACGCTCTAGCATAAAAAAAAAAAAAAACATTTTAAAAAAAAATGTATAAAATCATTTTTGGGACCATGGCAATATTTAAACTGGGAGCAAATGAGTTAAACAAGACAAACAGTTTGGGATTTTCATAATTTTGAGGTGGCCCTCACCCCTGTATCCCACTAGAATAGATCTGAGCCAATCTCCACATTCAGAATCAAAGGAAGAGCAATTGGCAATAAAATGACCATTTTTATTAATGTGATATGTTCACAAATCCGACCTTGAGACAGACAGCGGAAAATGGAGCAAAAATATTTTTGCTTCTGAAACTGAAATATCTGACTTCATTAATTAAATTACAAAGAGAAATATTTTTATTTTAGTTTTATTTACATAGATAGAAAAGCAGGCTGAGGGCCGCTAGAAAATGGACGGCGGGCCGCAAATGGCCCCCGGGCCGTAGTTTGGACACCTCTGATTTAGCCTGTCTAGGTCTTTGGTTAAACAAGTTAACTTATTTTATCAGTGTAGCGTATACCATAAAAGAGATGCCTTCACACAGGATTTTTTTTTTCTTCTTCAACTATGCCAATAGTGGGCCTGCTGTCTGAGCAGCATATTGCGTTTAATTGTGTCGTGCGCAGAAAAGTAATCTAACTTGCATCAGCCGGTTTGGCGAGCATCCTAGCAGGCAAGAAGGTAGATAACCAAGGACACCTTAGTTACACCTACGGGCTAATTACAAGTGATTCATCAGGCAGATGCTGCCACACCGGTAAATTAATTTGTGCATTAGTAATGTGTGGTGAAGTGATTTTTCCCGCCAGTGTCGCTTGCCAAAGATAAGCCGCACAACATGCTGAAGTGTGCAAAATTGTAGACATAAAACAAAAAAAAAGGGACGGATTGGTCATCATGGTTAAAAGTGCGGTTGCGATGCCCAGGTATGGGAGTTGGGGTGGTGATATTTAGTCGGAGAAAGCACAAAGAGGTTCGAGGGGGGACTGGAAATAATAAAGAGGAGAGACCCGTCCTCTTCCTTAGTTTAGCCTTTGGCCTATAATGAGGGCTCTTGACACCGAGAAGCGCACTGATACAACACATTTGGCAGCCTGGCAAATTGATCCGGGAGCCCGACGGGTGATTGACAGCAACTCCTCGGGGCGCCGACATGCGAGTGTGTACGCGCATGTCAAAGAGGGTGCTAAAAAGAGTAGGAGGGGAGGAAGTGATATGGCGTGAGACAGAGAGAAGGAGGTGAATTATTGGGTCGCTGAAGATGAAGAGGAGTACCGGGCGCGGGGCGAGGGAATTAAGTGATGGGCCGAGGGTTCAAACAGCAAAGTAGTCTGGCAAGGTAATTCGATATTGGCCTGGGTACTGATGCATGAAAGCATACTGCTCATATAAACTGGATTTCAGTTTGTGATGTTTACTATCGAAGACAAAAGTATCAGGATTGGCACATTTCAGTGTTTCAGGGAATTTTTGAAAATCATTGCATAATCTGATAATCAATTACTTGTCAATTAACTCATTCACTCACAGCCATTTTCACTGAAGCAATCCCCTTCGCTCCCGGCTGTTTTGCTGGATTTTGACAGATTTTGCAAGGCCCGGAATATTGGGTTAAATTGCTATAAAAACATGGAACCTACTAAAAGAAAGATTAAGCTCTTCTTACATTAGGATTTTTTTTCCCATCTGTTTCCGTTTTGCAGGAATTAGCATTAGAATATAGCTAAGTTACATGATTATTCACGAATCTGTTTAAAACAGTGGGTAAATCAGCTTGTTTGCAACATGGCCCTGGTTGATCTCTTATACTCTGCTGCCACCTGCTGGCCGTTTTTTACTACTATTGTTTCAACCGTTCTGTGCAGTTGAGAGGCTGCATCAAAACCTTCTGTATGCTCTAGCATAAAAAAAATGTATAAATACGTTTTTGGGACACTTAAAACATTTAAAATAGAAGCTATTCATATGTTTTGGGGAGCAAATGAGTTAATCAATGAATTTTGACAGCTCTAATCAAAAGTGCTAGTGCGCTTGGTACTCGGCACTTGGTATCGGTGACTACTCAAGAGTTGAGTATACATATTGGTATTGGACAAAAATGTGGTATCAAACATCCCTAGTATCCAATAATGTGTTCAGAATATATGGATGCATTCAACTTTATGAGATAGAATAGCTTTTACAGTAGATTCATTTCCAGGTAAGAGGCAATATCCTTTTTTTTTTTTTTTGGAATGTCCGTATATGACGCAAATAGCTGAAATAATCAACAGTGAAACAAACAGTTGACGCGGACGAAAATGACAAAATAAAAGGATGGTCTCACGTGAACGTGAGCAATAATGGCACAGTGACAGCTCTAGTTTATATGGCTAATAACCATGTCACAGCATCATGGAGTCAGCCTGGTGAATTATAGCCCCTCTAGACTCTATTGCTGCAATTTTTCCTAAAGTCTCCCAGAGGAGCAAGATCAGCCACATGTCTGCCACATTTCCCCCTCAGGCCCTCCGGGGATGAGGCAAGCAGCAATGTGGAGTTACGCTGATGGTCGCAGGCTGTTGATTCTTATGTCTCCGCTGGTTGTTTTAAAGAAAGACTGATGGGAGTGATGAGAGTGCTTGGGAGGTGATGGAAAAAGGTGGCGTTTGAAGAGCGTCTCTTTGGAGAGGAAGGCTTGAGTTATGGCGCGTTGGCGGAGGCTGGAAACACCTCACACGGCTCCGCGGAGGCAGGGATGAATGATGGAATGGGAGTTCTGCAGCTGTGGCCGAAACAGGAAGGCAAAGGGGTGACGTGTTTTTTTATTGTAATCCCCTTTCAGCCGCTGGGAGGTGGAGGTCTTGCTGACTTGCTGTGTGCTCTTCCTTTGGGATCCCTCTTTGTCCTTATGATCACCTCAGCTTGCTTTTCTCCCGCATGTCGTTGTTTTCCTCTCTCAATCTACATTTCTTCTCTTTTTACTACTTTTAATCAATCCTACTGTGTTTACATCTTTAAAACGGCCTGAACTAAGGGTATAAATATACATAAGTTATCCCATATTTACTCATATCGTATTGCAAAGCATTTATTCAGCAGTATAACCTTGTTTGAATCATGAAGTTGTCGGTGAAGAAGAGCAGAGCGTGATAAAGAGCATGACTCCTACTTCAGGAACTTCAGGAACTGTGCCCTTATCACAAGATAAGGACTGAAACATTTTGTTGTTGGAGAGCCGAAGAAAAATGCATCTGTATTATTATCTGGGCAATGACTCGTATCCGCGATGGTTTTAATGTTGCTGCTGTGTTCCCCCTCCCCTTTAGAGCAGCAACGGCTATATAACTCGGGGTAGAAGATTGTAATCTGTGCACATCTCTGTCCGTTCTCCTCGCGAGCAAAAATAATCTAAGTCTCTTTGTCTTCCTTCCTTGTCTATTAAATTAAATGTTATAGGTTGACTGAATTGGACATTTTCTATACAAGAAATCCAGATTATGGCTGTATAAAACAAAATCTATTCTCAGACTTTTTTTATATGGCACTATTCATACACAAAAAAGGTGAGGCACAGAGGATCCATGCAAGGGATGACAGCCCATGGACACAGGGAGCGGCCCAGATTAATCGTGGTAGACCTCATACAGGGTGTAAGGCCCCCCCTGGCCCCATGTCTATGGGGCCTTCATGACGACTCCCCCTCATGAGAAGGCCAGCCACCCTTCTTAGTACGGAGACCTCCAATGAGGAAACATTTAAAATACCCCAAAAAATAAAAAGCTGAATTCTAAAAGAAAACAAAATAAAGAGCCAAAAGAAAGCTAAAAGACAGTAGGTAAAAACTAAAAGACAATGAGTTGAATAAATTAAAAGAGTAAAAGATCCCATTCAAGCAGAGCTTTTAAATTGTGATCTGTATAGAAATATGGAACGTAATGGCGTCAGTACTGACACTACATCAATACAGAATGAATAGGGCCCGACTGATTAATCGGCCTGCGATTATAATCGGCCGATTATTGCCCTTCAAAGACAGACCTCAAAACGTTTTCATCAAAGAAAACCAAAGTTTCCGACGCTGTGAAAGTACCCTGAATGCAGCATTTTGCTTGCGTAGCATTAGCAACTAGCAAGTGTGTAGCATATCTTATGCTGGTTATTCTGTTGTTCCTAAGCGTCCTTTAAGCTGTTTAATGACATCACAGTTGAGTTAACTGTAAAACTAAACATACGACGATAAGAATTACATCCACTGTATATTTAAATACAAAACATGCTTCGTTTTTTAAAACATCACTAGCTTAGTGCTAATGCTAAAAGTGAAGGGGAAATCCCATTGAAATGCTAACAAGAAGTTAGCATCAACTTCAGGAGTGTTTTTTCCTTCAAATAACGAATATTCACACACAAATCCTGTGAGAACACAATTTTATGCATTCAATATATGTTTTTAAATAATCGGCAGACTAATCGGTAATCAGTATTTTTTTCTGCCAAAAATCGGTATCGGCATTAGCCTCAGCCTCAAAAAATGGTCGGGCCCTAGTGAATACCATGTCTGATGCAGGCTTATCAGCATTATATTCTGTTCCACAAACAAGCCTTGATGCAGTCTACACAAAACAAAAATGGCTGTCCAGATGTTCCAACATTTAAGACAAGACTGAGCCCCATGCCCCAGTAAGTAACCCTAACTATAAAACGACCTTGTAACATTATAAATATGCAACAACTCAAGTACATAAAAAGACAACAAAAGTGCAGCAGTTCTGACCACAGAAAACGTCACTGGGTTGGCCGGCTCACCACCGCTACATTATTAGGACACCCGCCAGCAGCCTTATTTGCGTAATCATGAACCTCAGACCGTGGCGTAAATGTGTAGATGAAAACTGCAGCTGGCAAGTCAAACCAAATTAATGTCAAAGTATTAAAATTAATGTCATTTAAAGTGAAACGGAAATAGAAAATGGTATCAGTGATTTTTTTTTTTTTTGGGTGTAACAAAGGATTATTGAGAAAATGTCATGAGCTTGTGAAAAAAAGAAAATGGATCATCTTTTGGTTTCCGAGGTGAAAGGTGGTTAACGTCTACTACACAGATATTAAATTGTGGACATTAAGTTAATATTTCTTCCTCTACCACGACTGCACTTTATTGCTCATTTATCTTTTGTGTCTCCCTTTCTCTTAACACTATCTTTCCTTGACCCCCAATTGTTCTCTCTGCACAACATACCAACATGATTACAAGGTTCGAGGACACAGACGGAGCAGTCACATGAACTCTCGCTCTCTGAAATAAAAATGTGTGAGATAAGGCAGGTGTGTAAAAAGCATGGCACACAACTGTATACACAACATCAGGGTTTCCGCCAGTGTTTTATAGGCATGGCGGGCTGCCCCATGTTCCGTTGTGTACGGACAACTTTCACTAATGGAGCGTCCATCGAGCGTGTGCAAAATAAAGAAACATTACATTCTCCGTCATCCTTCTTCATCTTCATCCTCTTAACTAAGCTGATTAGCAGGCTCCCATCATCAACCCAACAACCCTTGCGGCAACATGGGACGGCAAAGGGCCCTACCGCGTCTGCGTGAATATTAAGTGTGGGATTTGTGTCACGGGTTTGAAATTGGAAATCACAAGTTTGACTAATCAGCTTTGGAGGCTCCACATTCAGAGTGTATTTACAGTACGCATGCATTGCTGTGTGTGTGTGCGTGTCTCTAGTGGCGACGAAGAGCCTGCGCGCACACACAAGCACCTTTGCTTCCTCAATCCACATTCATTCAAATAAAGAGAGACAGATATAGCCCAAGACGCTCTTAGGGAAAATGCAGCCAGTGGGATTTTACAGTCTAAAGCCATTCAATAGTACGCTCAAGTGTGTCTCCCTTTCTCTCTCTTGACCATGTCATACATCATCCTTGCTGCCCGTTATTTGTTCCGATGATTCAATGCTTTACTTTTCATGATCATTATTGCTTATTGAGGTCCCTTGTTCAAAGTATGTTATTAAAAAGGTGAGGTAAGAAACAGAGGGAGGAAAGTCCTACAGTAAATATGAGAAAAATTTGCAAGAATTCTACCAGTGAAGAAAGAGGAGGAGGATGAAGATGATGAAGAAAAAGGAGGAGGATGGAGTTGATGATCATGAAGACAATGTAGAAGATGAAGAAGAAGATGATGATGAAGGAGGAAATGATGATGATGAAAAAGAAAATGATGATGAAGATGAAGAAAAAGATGATGATTGTGATGAAGAAGAAAAATATGAAGAAGGAGGAGGAGGAGGAGGATGGAGATGATGATGATGAAGGCAATGAAGAAGAAGATGAGGAAGAAGCTGATAAAGAAAAATATGATGATGAAGATGAATATGAAGAAGATGATGTTGATGATGATGAAGAAGATGATGAAGAAAACGATGATGATGATGATGAAGAAGATGATGAAGATGATGATGAAGAAAACGATGTTGATGATGAAGATGATGATTTTCCAATTCAATAAAACAACCTCATGCTCCAAGTTTGAAGTTGAGATGCTTGATGGAGGTAGAGATCAGAGCTTTTAATTTGTCTCGTGAAAATATTCTACACAAAAGCCATCCAACCCTGCCATTATTGACCTTTCTTTGTATATGTATTGTAAAAATGTCAATATCAAAACAGATTACAAAAACTGTTGAACCATGCATGAACCGTGCAATAATATTTTCTTAAGAAAATTAGTTTGAGTTTGTAGCTAATGAATAATCATGTCCTAATGAGCAAAAAAAAAAAAAAACACACACAAAAACTTCTTGTTATGCAGTCTGCGTAATATAATTGTTGCGGATGGGTGGTGTCTGGTCGGTGCTGGACTTCACTTTCCTTTCTTTTCTTTGGTCCTTCCTCGGGTCTCCTGACGGCCTCACGACTCTGGCTGGAAGTGTTCGGTTTAGGTGAACGGTATGGGATTTTTTTAATAGGTTTTAGGTGAACTAATGAATACACACTCACGCACGCACACACACACACACACGCACGCGCACATACAAAAAAAAAAATATATATATATATATATTAAAAAAAAAGAGAGCAATGATGATGACATGTCAAATCGGTAAAATTACCAAATGAACAATACTGAGCTCTCCAGAAAAAAAAAATAAATAAATAAAAATAAAAACAAAAACAAAAACAAACAAAAAAAAAATAACAATAATAATAATAATAATAATTGTTGCGGATAATCATTACATGACTACATTAGAGTTTGATGAAAAGTTGGCAAGACTTTGCTGATCAACGATCAGAGACACGTTAGACATTAGGCACACAAACACGTACGTACAATAATCATATTAAAGATAAACTGCAGTGAAAATTAAAGGTTCGACCCTCACCGCCATGAAACGGACGAGCAGCAACTGGCTTCAAAAAGTCGTAAAAGCAACGGAGAGTTCAATTGACGTCGCCAACTATCACTAAAACATGACCATTATCCAGCGTAAAAGGCAGCTTGGCCTTACAGTGAGCCTTTAATGACCGCCATATAACTGCAGGATGAGGATTATGCTTTATATTTAATCACTCCGGTAAAGACAAGTGGTTCTGCGGGTGCCATCTCTCACCGTGACATTTACAGACCAGTAGTGGAGGATGTGGGGCAAAAAAAAAAAAAAAAAAAAGAGCAAGTCACGCAGGAGTTCCTCTGTTGTTAGATAAATTAGCCAATCAAAAATGGTACGCAATCAAGGTGAAGTTCTATAAGAAAACCAATTTCAATTCCAACTCCATATATTTTTTTTTTTATTTGTTTATTTTTTAATTTAATTTTATTTTTATTTTTTTTTATTTTTTTTTTTCCCCGGAGACCTCAGTATTGTTCATTCGGTAATTTTACCGATTTGACATGTCATCATCATCGCCTTTTTTTTTTTTTTTGTATGTGGGTGTGTGTGTGTATTCATTAGTTCACCTAAAACCTATTTAAAAAATCCCATACCGTTCACCTAAACCGAACACTTCCAGCCAGAGTCGTGAGGCCGTCAGGAGACCCGAGGAAGAACCAAAGAAAAGAAAGGAAAACTCCATATTTTAATGCAGAAAATGCCTTTCAGTAATGCTCCTGGTAGCATGTACAGACATAAACCGAGGGCACAGCAGTAACTCGCATGCACACAGTCAATTTTCTTGAAAACAGCGCCTTCTCTTTGACAGCGAGCCAGGTTCCGAGACCTGCAGCCCCGGGATGATCTGCGATGACATCATGGTCCCATTACAGCAGACAAATAAGTCTGTGTGCTGTCATTACTGGGTTGCGACCGGCTAAGAGCATTTTTACAGGCACTCTGTCTACGTCTGCCGGCCCCCGACACGGGTTTATTAGGTCTCACGGGGGAGCTCGAGCAGGTTTGGCTCAGGTGACCGAACAAAGCAGAACACTTGTCTAATTCTGCATGAGGGAGACCCTGCAGCCCAACCAATGCCCTGGTAGCGCCTATATAACAAACGGAAACGCATAGAGGAGCCTGAGGCTTTTTGTATGATCTGCTTTATTTTCTGGTGACATGTCAAAAACATAATGTCAACATTGACATTAAAACCAGATGGTTATTTTAACTCTTGTTGAAAACATAAACACGATTTTGACAGTAGATCAACTTCGTAAATGTCACGCAATTCACTCTGCCAAGAGTGAACATGATTCAATTGTTGTGTCACTGCTTCATAACAATCCTTCTCGAAAATGTGCCATATAATTGCCTTACGTTCAAAGTGTCACAAGAGGTGCGGAATTCAGAACACATGGGCAGACAAATACAAAAAACACAAAGTGAGAACAGAGAACAGGGCTGGATTCAGACGGCCTGGAAGAAAACACAGAATTCTGACTTAATTCTCACTTAAAGTGACTTTGTGACGTAGATCTAAGAATTGTGGGAGGGGAGTCAGAAAGTAAGAATACTGAGATGAAAGTCAGAATACTCACTTTTAAGTGAGAATTCTGATTTTAAGTCAGAATTCTGACTTTAAAATCAGAATTCTGTGATTAAAGTCAGAATTCTGTGATTAAAGTCAGAATACTGAGATGAAAGTCAGAATCCTCACTTTAAAGTGAGAATTCTGATTTTAAAGTCAGAATTCTGTGATGAAAGTCAGAATTCTCACTTTAAAATCAGAATTCTGTGATTAAAGTCAGAATACTTAGATGAAAGTCAGAATTCTCACTTTAAAATCAGAATTCTGTGATTAAAGTCAGAATACTGAGATGAAAGTCAGAATCCTCACTTTAAAGTGAGAATTCTGATTTTAAAGTCAGAATTCTGTGATGAAAGTCCAAATTCTCACTTTAAAATCAGAATTCTGTGATTAAAGTCAGAATACTGAGATGAAAGTCAGAATCCTCACTTTAAAGTGAGAATTCTGATTTTAAAGTCAGAATTCTGTGAATAAAGTCCGAATTCTGATATTAAAGTGAGAATTCCGAGAATTAAGTCAGGATTCTGAGAATAAAGTCAGATTTTTTCCCCCTCTTCACTTCTTCAGCACATTTGCATCAACCTAGAGCAGTGGTCCTAAACCTTTATGGAGGTACTGAACCTAACAACAACAACAAAACAACTACCACCTCTGTTTTCTTAAGATGGAACCCAAAGTCAGTAGATACAAAGAAAGCAGCAGAAGCCCCAGAATTGAACCCTGTGGAACACCACACCTTCCATTATACATATTATCACACATATTAGTCCGACCACTTTATTGACCTCTGTCGAACCTCTGAAACTGACTCACTGAACCGCCGGAGTTCGATCAAACCCAGGTTAAGAACCACTGATTTAAATAATAAATACTCAACATGTGTTGTTTTAAATGCAACTGTTATGCAAGTGCAAATTATAATTACAAATTCTCTCGTCGAGATCCGATTTGTAAATTGGATTGTGTTTAAGGCGTGAGGATCGGAAACGACAATGGTGCAGCCCGGCAGAAATATAGATGCTGCTTTTAAAACAGAGGCAACTATTGCTGTGTTGTGTGTGCGCACTCGCCAACTCAGTGGGTGAGGGAAATTCAATTACTTGCCCTGTACACACTGGCTGAGCTATTAATTAGAATGGACTTTGAACTTCTTGATACAGTTGCACCCCAGAGATACGGCTCAGAAAATTGTGTTCAGGACACTGTGTGGAAGAAGGAGCCGCTGGACGCGATTTATTGGCTTTTGGACAACACTGCAAATCAGAAGGGATCTATTATCACTGAAGAATAACCAATTACCATTAATTGTAAGAATTTTTAAGGTTACGCACCCCTTGACAAATAAAGGTCAGTTTACTTGAATATTACTCAACTTCCATCTATGGAGGACCAAAATATATATTAAAAAAAAAGACTAAAAGTGAAACTAAAAAAAGGATATAAAAAATAGAATACAAAAATTAAATACAAAAAATAAATATAAATGGAAATAAAAAGCAACAATATAAAAATAAATGTTGACATGAACACAATATATATATAAATGACTAAATAAATAAATGACTAAAAGTGAAACTAAAAAGGATATAAAAAATAGAATTCAAAAATGAAATACAGAAAATAAATATAAATGCAAATAAAAACAACAATATAAAAATAAATGTTGAAATGAACACAAAATATATAAATGACTAAATAAATAAATGACTAAAAGTGAAACTAAAAACGGATATAAAAAAATAGACATAATTTTTTTCAATACAAATAAATAAATAAATGGAAATAAAAACAACTAAATATATATATAACTCCATGAATAAATATAAATAATAATATAATAATATAAATAAAAATAAAAAACGGAATTCAAAAAATAAAAATAAATGTCAAAATAGGGAAACTAAAAACAGATATAAAAAAATTTAATAAAAAATTAAATACAAAAAAATAAATATAAACAGAAATAAAAACAACTATATATATATCTATATATATATATATATATATATATAGATATATATATACATAGTTGTTTTTTTTACTTTTATTTATTTATTTATGGATATATTAATATATGTTGTTGTTTGAATTTCCTTTATTATTTATTATTTATTATTTTTACTTCCTTTTCCATTTATTTTTTGTATTTAATTTTTTAATTCTATTTTTTATATTCATTTTTTCTTTTAAACTTTTAGTCATTTATTTATTTATTTTAGTTACATATGTATTTTTTATTTTTTATTTTGACCGTTTTGGTCCTCCATATCCATCAACGTACATTTTTCCATCTTGACCTAAAATATCAGTGCGCAAATAAAAAAGAGAGAGGTTTAATGTCAGCCGAGACACACTCAGGTCACGCGTTACAAAACAGCATGTGCGCGTCTGTGTATTCTCATAGAACATAACTAAAGATAGAAATGAGAGAAAGGTAGGAAACATGAGATGGCGTGGGAGTCATGCGTTTGCTCCTGACTGGGCTCGGGGTGCCGCGCATCTCCATCAATTTCCTCACCTGATCTATTTCTGGCAAAGGCTGTATGGGAGCGCCTGTTTGCGAGATGAAAGCAACAATTCTATGCTAGCACAGTGGACCTGTTATTAGTTGATGAAATTAGGTTATCCATCACGTGAAAAGCCGAATGTGACCTCAAAGTCGGCAAACAGGCACGCTACATAATGTTATGTTGTAACCGACTGAATACAAACGTTTGTCCCATATTTGCAAGAATCCTGTGAAATGTTTTCAGCCCGATACTGATAGTTGTTTTTGAAGAGCAACAGAATACGTCAAAGGTTGTCAAACCTTGGGAGCCTCCAGAGTCGTTTCTACTGGTGGATTATCTGTCTGTTTGCAGCTGCCGATTGCCAGAATTTGATCAGCAAAGCAGGTTTCAACAGCCACGGGGGTTTGTTTCAAGTTTTTCCCATCTCCGTTTTGCATATTTCTACGCTCGCACCTCTCTCCCTCTCTTTCATCATCTAAGAAATTCATTAGGTATTACTTGCATGTCTTCCGGGCTTTTCATCGGAAGTATTGATAAAACACATACTGTACATGCAAGCTTAATCAGCTTGATCCACTTGATGTTGAGTTGAAGGAGAGGTGGGTCTATATATCTCAACCAACACTCCACCCCCACCCCCACCCCCCCCAACCCGCTTTGTTGGTCTGCTTGCAGGCTGTTTGCTTTCTTAAATGAACGTAATGGTACAAACGGAGGATAAATTGCTTTCCGCGTGCTCCATCTCATCACATCTCTCCCACAGGGGCCTCACTCTGAAGCGGGAGAGGAGGGTGGGAGGAAGGGGGAAAAAAAATAAAAATGAAAACAGAGCATGAAAATAATTCACTTGCTTTGCCTTGGAGATACACGTTGCTATCTGTGTAGAACCCGTGCGATAAGTTGGATGTACATTTTCTACATTAGGCCTCCTGTGCTATCATCATAGCAGGAGAGCAGGCTGAAAAAAAGGGTGAAAGCTGAAAGACCTTATTTTCTGACATCAAGGACAAGGTTAACCTAGGGAGGGGGTGTCCTCGCTTTTGAGGTTCATGCGTCCCCTTTAATCCTTCATGGTTGTTTACACACGAGATAGTGAGCCGTGAGTAGCTGGGAAAATGCAGAGGAATCGTATTCATGGGGTGGCGTGGCTCAGTGGTAGAGGGGTCATCTCCTAAAACAGAGGTTGTCAACTCTTGTGACCATGTCAAAGTGTCCTTGAGCAAGATACTGAACCGTCAGTTGCTCCTGATGCTGCATCATCAGGAGGTAAAATGAGGAAATTGTGTTAAAGCACTTTGAGTACCTCAGGTAGAAAAATGCTTTACCCTTCATTATTTGTGTAAAGCACAACTTAACCCATTTGCTCCCAAAAACGTATAAAAACGTTCTATTTTAAATATTGCCATGGTCCCAAAAACATTTTTTTTTTTTGTTTATGTTAGAGCATACAGAAGGCTTTGCTGCAGCCTCTGACCTGAAGAGGTCGCTTAAAGCAATGGTAGTTATAAAAAAATATAAATAAAACATCCAGCAGGTGGTGGCAAAGTATAAGAGATCAACCAGGGCCATGTTGCAACAAGCTCTTTCCCCCCAGTGTTTTCAACAGATTTGTGAATAATAATGAAACTTAGCTATATTCTAATGCTAATTGCTGCAAAACAGAAACAAATATAAATATACTTTTATTTCCTGTTGAAAGAAGAGACTCCAATCTTTATTTTGTTAGGTTTCATGTTTTTATAGCAGAAGAACAAAAAATTCTGTGGGCCTTGCAAAATCAGTCAAGATCCAGTAAAACAGCCGGGAGCGAAGATGGTTGCTTCAGTGAAAATGGCTGGGAGTGAATGAGTTAATTTCCCTTTCAAAAGCAAAATATTCCAACATGGAAAATAGTAACAAAACAAACTATCTTGTCAAAATTTAAAAAAAAAAAAAAAAAGGAAACTGCTTAGCTATTTATTAGAGATAAACGAAATATTTTTTCAGGGTCGATACCGATTATTAGTTATCAAAGAAGCCAATAACCGATGTTCACTTTCATTAAAAGATAAAAACTGGTGTAAAAAATAACTAAAATTAAAACTTCATACACGTTAATAGCTCTCTATTGTCAATAGTAAATTAAGTTTTTTTTTTTTTTTTTTGTATATATCAGAAATGTTCCATTTTAAACAAAACATGTACAGAGAGTTCCCAGGATTGGCAGCATCTCTTATCAAATAATAAAACATATATATAAATAGTTCTGTAAAGTAAACAAAGTTTTAAATTGATCTATTACGGGACGTCACTTTTTTTTTTTAAAGGTTGATATTCGTGAAAATGCAGAATATCTGCGTTGATATTCAGCCCAGCCAATAACCCGTCTATCCCTACTTATTTATACGTTTACTATTATCCGGTCCATTTTGTTAATTAACCCCAACCGCTTAGGAAAATATATACAGTGGAACCGAGACTTACCAAAGACCTGTTTACGAACAATTTGAGTTATGCACAAAACTTCAGTAGAAAAATAATAAAAAATCTAAACATTTACTCATGAGATTTCTCCCAAACAAGCATCTCCACTACTCAGTGTTTGATGGCCAGTTGCCAATTCGGTCAAGTCCAGGCCTCTTATTTTGATTATCCAGGAGACACTAAACATACCCGATCACATCAATTTCCTTTAATAAAATGACCACAGATGAGACATCTAAGAATGGCAGAAACTGAGATCATTTATCCAAACACAAGCAAACACAAAAGTTGGAAAAAAAACATACAGACACCCAAAACTTCACAAAATGTTACTTTCCACTCGAGTATAGTGTTGCTTGTGCCTCATTAAGGCAAAGTGCTTCAATATGTTTACTCCCTTGGGGAGCAACATGAAAACTTATTAGAGACTTATGAGCTGTTATTTAAGTCTTCACACAGAGGCATGGGTCGTAAAAGATTAATTTGTTTACCAATAAATTATTGAGAGGTATAATTTAATCAAAGCTGCAGATGTTGCCGTCAAAAAGGCCCGTTAATCTTCTTTTGATTGCAAAATAATGAAATACAAACAATAAAAATCACAAAGACAGCTTGTTGATTGTAGACTTAATTAACTAACTAAGGACGAGAGAGGAAACGAAATAAATGTTGACTTCGAAATGGCTCAGCAAGCAACTGATTGAGGTAGAACATCACAGATCATGTGTTCCTTATTATTTAGCTGCATTAGTAGTCCAGTTAGACGGTGATGGATTTAACTCTAGCTGGCTACAATGACATGCCTTCAGCAATGGCAATCGATTAATATTACTAAACTAGAGAATGTCATTTTTGTAAAAATTGTGTTTGGAAAGATGTTGAATGACATGGAATGATATAAAATGACCTGCAATAAGCTGATCATGTTGATGTTGGAAATGAATCTGTCAAAAAATGTAGAAATTAGTGTTTAGAAGAGAGGGGGGAAAAAAGTATTTTTTTTTATTTTATTTTGAAATTTTAGAAAATATTTTGAGGTGTGGATGAGATACAATTTAAAAATTAAAGTTGGAATGGTTTGAATCGGTCAAAAAAATGTAGAAATTAGAGGAGAAAAATAAAAAAATATCATAATGTATGGCTTTTATTTTGAAATATTGAAAAAAATTACTTTTGCAGTAGGATAAAATAAACTGTTTAAAGTTGGAACAGTTTGTATCCGTCAAAAAATGTAGCAATTCGGGTGGGGGGGGATTGTAATTTTTTTTATTTATTTTGAAATTTTGAAGAAAAAAAATGCAGCAGAGATAAGACAATTGAAAGTTGGAAATTTTTGAATCGGTCAAAAACAGACAGAAGTGTTTTTATTTTTTAGAGAAATTTATGGCTTTAATTTTAAAATTTTGAAAAACATAGCAGTAGGAATTTAAAAAAAAAAAAGAGTAGAAATTAGAGTGATTTGTTTTATTTTCATTTAGAAATTTGGGCTAAAAAAAATCGGAACAGTTTAAAGTTAGATTGCTTTGAATTGGTAAAATAATGTAGAAATTAGAGAGAGAGAGAGAGAGAAAATAAATAAATATTTTTTTTGCTTTTATTTTGAAATGTCGTAACAGAAACTCTATATTAGGCTACATTATATAACATTGGAAATATTTTGTTATAAATGTGTTGAATGGCTGCACATTAGTTGAAATTAGTAGCATAGCATAAACTCTATTGCTTTAAGGCACTGACACTTCCTTTGTGGTGTCTCAATGCAGATCCTCACCCGGAACCCCAAACTATCTTCCAGGAGAGGTACCCTCACTTTATCTGTTCTCCAGAGATGGAAAGCCTCTTCTTTTATCCGCTTTGGAAAACGCATTAGCTACCTCATGATCAAATTTCAAGGCCATGCAAGTTGAAGGTTTTGACTGTAATTTCGAGTGGCTCGTGCAACAGGGGGAAGAAAAAAAAAAAAAAGTATTTCTTTAAGTGTCCATCTTTGAGTTGTTGCGCTCTCATCCCCTGCCTGCTCGGCTCTCCGGAGCGTCTGAGTTTCACAGGACTTGAAAAGCTTTGCGCCGCTGAGCTCTATCGGCTTGCGTGTCTTTTTTTTTCCCTGCCTGCTTTGCCCCGCTGCTTCTTTCTCGCTCTCACTGAGTCGCGTTCGAATCCGGTCGGGTAATGGGAGCAGCAGTCAATCAAATAACCGTTTCAAAAGGTGATGCTTTTGTTTCACGCCCACCTCCCCCAAAATGCCTTGGAGGCCTCGCACCTGTCAGGCTGTCGTGCTCAAACGCACCATCCAGTGCCACTCACCCGAACCCCGGGGTCCCCTGGCAGATGGAGTAGTTAACTTCTCGGATGCCTGTCTCGAAATGAGGTCATTCCATTTTGCTTTGTGTAAACAAGAGTAAAAAAAATCACGCTGTGACTTTTACAGTGAAATTTTGCCGTCCCTCATTTTTATTGAGTGACACAATTTTCCAAACACGGCTGGTTCTGTCAACTTTTTTAACAGCGGTAATAAATTGTCAAATGAGCTCTTATTTTCGACTGATGCTGCATAGTAACAGTGAAACATAATATGGCCGACTGAGCACGATCTCTAAGGCTTTATATGACATGGTCTGACTCATTCCATCTTTACAGTCATTGTGACCTTCCCTTCAGTACGCCATTAGCGAAGGCCTATTAGAAGGAAAGGTGCATATCCGCGTTATTTATCCAGCTGCAGCTTCGTTTTATAATCTGAAGAGGTTAAACTAGTGGGCATCTTAGAAATTGTGGGCGAGTCATGGGTGAATGATTTTATAATGACATTAAAGGAATGTTCGTTTGTAAAACACAAAAGAGGCTAAATTGCAAAACGACAATAAACAGTAGCAGGCAATTGGAGGCATGTGGACTTAATTTGTTCATCCAAGGGTCTGTTAAGTGACTCTAATTAGTTAAATGGACCAAAAAGAAAAACCTCCACTTTAAGTGAAGCTGCAATGCCCATTTGTGAGCCAATGACTAAAAAAAAATGCAGTCCTGTCTTAGTTTTTCAATATTATTTTCACTCCCAGCCATTTTCACTGAAGAAATCCCCTTCACTCCCGACTAATTCACTGGATTTTGGCCCACAGAATATTGTGTTATATTGCTATAAAAACTCTCTTTTCTTCTTTCATCAGGAAAAAAAAAATCAGTTTCATTTTTGCTGCAATTAGAACATAGCTAAGTTTCATCATTATTCACAAATCTGTTTAAAACAGTGGGGGGAAACAGCTTGTTGCAACACAGCCCTGGTTGATCTCTTATACTCTGTTGCCACCTGCTGGCCGTTTTTATCATCACTGCCATTGCTTCAAACATTCTCTTCAGTTCAGAGGCTGCATCAAAGCCTTTTGTATGCTCTAGCATAAAAATAAATAAATAAATAATAAATACATCTTTGGGAGCATGGTAATATTTAAAATAGAATTTATTTATATGTTTTTGGGAGCAAATGAGAAAACCAACCCTTCCGTCATCATCAATCCATCAACATTTCAAAAACATTTGTAATAGTCAATTCTTCATTTGTCGCTCGTCAGCAAATCAAGCATTTTGCAATGCTTAGTCCGTCAATGTTTTGAAGTTCCCCGTCTCCCGCTAATCATCAAAAAAAATGGGCGTCTGTCTTTGACAATTCATGGACCTCCCGTCAATATTGATGGAATGCCCACCTCTGACTATTTGTAAGCTACTGTATAAAACTTAAACCAGGGATAAGCAGCTGGCGATTCACACCCACGCACAAATGGCCCGTAGATTACACAATACAAATGTTTCCTGACCGGTTTTAAGTTGTGATACCACTATTCACCTCTAGATGGTAGCCATCACATATCACTAGCGCTTCAACCAAGTCTTCTCAATCATAGCTCTTTTCATACATGCACTTGAGCATGAAATACAGACGTGGGCATTTTACAAAATGTTTCTGGTCCGTCTTTCATCAGTGAGCACCTTCCGTCATCTTTGTTCTGTCATTTTGTAAAGCGCAACCAAACTGTAATCGTCAGTCCGTCATTTTATTTTAACCACATGTCCGTCATCATCCGTCAGTCCGTCAATAGTGATGGAATGCCCAACTCTGATGAAACTTTTGTCTTATATCTGGGTAGGAGGAAGTGTGCGGTCCTATGTGGCAGTGCTGGTGAATAATTGTGGCCCCTCAATCATGTAAGCTGCCCATCACTGACTTCGAAAAATAGAAAAATGACAGACAATCAAGAAAGAAGAAATAAATACGGCACAGACAGACGACTAAGCTAGATGACATGATGTCTAATTGAGTCTTTGCAAATACCATTCTACATTGTGCCATTTGTTTTGACGTCTCAGACCCCGTGGAAATGTTATTTTTTCCTAAATATATAATTAACATGCAACACTGAGGTTTTGATACCTCCATAAACCCGTGGAAATTAAACGTCACACAAAACTACAAAAACAGACGAGTGGTCGAGCAGCACCCTATAAGGCAGGTTCTTTCAGTTATTTGCTTTAATAAACCAATTACTCTCAGAGACGATGTAATAACTAGTGTAATGTGTTTGGATTTCAATTCAAAAACATTTGCAAGGGAGGAAAAAAAAGAAAAAGAAAAACATTAGCCAGATGGTCAGAGGGAATTAATAAAAATACATGTAATCGGAATACACTAAACACAATTAGACTTCTCTCAGGGAAAAATGTTTTTCGCTGAAAGCCCCAGACTGCTTTTTAAGAGAGTACTGTAACCCCGCAGCTTGAATTGACATTTAATAGAACCATATCCATCACTGCCGGAAAATCTTTAGTTTTGGCAGTGTAAAAAAACGGCCTTGGGGGGGAAAATAACGTTCAATAGATTATTGTAAGATGGCGGTTTTCGTCCTGAGGTAACATACTGTATGTCTATCTTTCAACCTATATCAGCACATGGATTGAACTGGTTATCAGTTTGGCCAGATAATCAGGTCATTTCTGCTGTAATTGACTTATATGGGCTGTAGGATGGGGGGCATCCGTTGGTCTGAATCACCTGTTATCATCACAACTTCAACTCTGCACAGCATTGGAAGCACACCAAGATAATCTTTGCTCAACATAGAAGCCATAAGTGAAACAAAGATGAACTCAAACAGAGCATGACGGGGAAAAAAAAAAGTGTGTAAGGCTGAGAGGATTACCTCTGATCCAAGGATAATGAAGGGGGGGGGGGGGAGATATTAAATTACATTCTAACGCTAAGATAAAATATTCCTGCGTTTTTTTCCCCTTTGCCTCTGGTATCGGCTGGTTGTCAAGTGAGCAGTATTTGTTTTCCGTGACGGAAGAATGAGAACCATAACACAGTCATTGAATCAAGTGATGGGAAAATGAAGCTTCATGAAGTTTCATGAACCACTTGCGATTTTTTTTTTTACTCCTGTAGATGAACCCCTTGTTTTAAATGGAATAAATATTGATAACTTTCCCACTGCGTCTTTAAACCAACAGTGCCATCTAGAGGAGTCAAAAAAATATCACACGTTTCATGAAGCTTTCATGAAGCTTCAATTATCCATCACTCTCATTCATGTAAATCGAAAGTGTGCAACAAAAGGCGCAAAGGTAGTCCAACTTGCCTGTCTGAAGATGCGGGGCGTCCATTTCGAGGCTTGTTGACCTGAGCATAGAGTGCCTCGAGAGGTGGGTTGTTGTTGGGAAGATTGGAAGATGGCTGAGGGTTCTGGGGACCTTGAGGCAAATGGTACTGATGGTGAGTGCCGTAAGGCTCCAAGCCGCTGCTGTCCACTGACGAGTCCCAAGATCCGATGCCAGCATAGGTGTGCTCTTCGTCCGAGCTCATTGTGGAGTTGCCGATGATATCTTGGATTTCGGCATATTCCCGCTCCTTTGCCTGCTTCTCCCGTAGTTCACGCATCTTGGCCTGGATTCTAGGGAGAACAACAGCATAATCACTTAACTCATTCAAACCCAAAAACGTATGAAAACATTTAATAATTTGTCCTGCACTCCCAAAAACGTATTTATACGTTTTTCTTTAATGTTTTTTTTTTTTTTTTTAAAGCTACAGCATACAGAAGGCTTTGATAAAGCTTCTGACATGACAAGATCGCTTAAAGCTATGGTAATTATTACAAAAAACAGCCAGCAGATGGCAGCAGAGTATAAGAGATTTGAAACTTAGCTATTTCTAATGCTAATTGCTGCAAAACGGTTAACAGATACAAATATACTTTTTTTCCTGATGAAAGAAGAGACTCTAGTCTCTCTTTTGGTAGATTCCATGTTTTTATAGCAATAGAACACAATATTTTGTGGACCTTGCGAAATCTGTCAAAATCCAGATACATTTTGAGGTTAGGAATGTTGAACAACAAATCCATTTGCACAGCGGCGGAACGATACAGAAGAAGCCCACAATTCACAGGGGACCGGAAGTAAGCCCTGATGGAAATAGCAAGATTAAGTAGATAGTTTTTATTTCATTTTGAGTGTTTTTATTTTATTTAGTTAGCTTTAATTAGTGTTGCTAGCTTTAGTTTTTTTCCCCAAAAATGCTTTGTTTTAGTTTTTATTTGTATTTGTTCTTGTTTTTTTTTGTAGTAGTTCTTTTTACAAGATTCCTGTTAAAAAGCAGAAAACCCAGTTGTACAGTGAACTACATTAAAAAAATATATATAATCTATATATATATATATATATATATATATATTGCCTAGGAGTGACATCATCTGGTGACGCTTTCGTATTGGTGGCCGCGAGATGACCTTGTTTCTAAGCGACACAAAGTTAAAGTTAAAATCAATACATTTAAAATCAACCTCAAAAGGGCCATGTATTAAATTAATTGACAAAGGCAAAAAGGGACATTTTTATTATTAATTCATTAATTAAATATAGTTAATTTTCATTAGTTTTGCAATCCTAAAATGTATTTTCAATTAGTTTCCATTTTTTAAAAGCATTTTCGTTTTTATTTTAGTAACGGAAACTTCTTTTTTTTGTTTTTGTTGTGTTAATTATTTAATTAGTTTCCTGTTAACTAAAATAACCTTGGCACATATACAGACAGGTAACATCTATTGGCTATACCTGCATAATCACTTAATCATGACATGGTATCCACGGTGAACCACACTACCGACATATGACATTTTGAGGTTGAAGTCAGGAATTGGGACGGAGCCCTAATGCATATGTGATAGGTGATAGTAAGCAGCTAACAGAACGATGATGCTGCTGCAAGGAAGTGTGGAGAGCTGGCATTTGAGGAGCAGGGTGAAGGTTGACCTCCCACTGCAGGGATTTTAACAGCAGCCACCCGGCCGCTCACCGGTTCCAGATGTGGCATCCCTGTCGTGGGGTCGCGCACACATCTGCGCAAATGGACACGAGGGCGCTACCTCCCACTGGCGCAACACATCCCTATTACCTTAGGTCATAAACGACCTCTGACATCCACCGCCCCGCCTCCCCCCTGGCTGCTCCCAGATGATTGACATGTTTGAAACATCCCCTCCAGCCTTTCTCGGTCCTCCATGTCTGTATTTTAATAACAGTAATCATATTTCAAACAATCACCATTTTTCAGTGACGGATTAACCCAATTCCCACATCCTACTCATAGACCGCCTTATTTATTTCGAGCCATCCCACAACCCATTTGCTCAGAATTAAATTTTGATGGAGGCCTGATGTGACGTCGCATGATATGCAGTCATCTGCCGCGCATTAACATATAGGTTCTACATGACCACAGTTTAGGTACAATGTGGAAATCATTAACTAACAGCACACTCACGTGTACACCTGTTCAGGGGACACTATGAAGGGACATAAACTATGTCTCAAAGCTAGAAAAAACAATTCCCCAAATCCCTTTCACCTGCCATCTGGCTGAAGCGATGCCTGATCTCTGCCAGGAAGGACGAGAAAATAATGTTAGCGGAGGTTCATGGAAGTCCGCGGGGACCCGGGCCCCAACCCTCTGGCGTTGTATGAACTAATCAGATTCATAAAAATGACAACGTTGACATTTGTAATGAAATAATGGCCTTGCCTGGACTGATGACACAAGGCTCAAAGAGACTTTCCTGCAGGGAGTTTTTTTCCCTGAGTACTTTAATAAGGGGGATCAAAATAGCAAATATATCAAAGTATTTTTGCCCACTGTCAGTATTTTTATTTATTTATTTATTTATTTATTATTATTATTATTATTATTATTATTATTATTAATTTATTTTAATGTTTGACATGCAATGGACCATGCATACGGTTTGGCATTTGCAAATTCAGCTTTTTCAGGATTGTAACTTGGCAAAAATAAATTTAAATTTGAACACAAAAGGAGGGTCTTTTTTATTTACAGTATTTATTTCTGTAATTACTACATTAACAATAACTCCCCATGTAAAAAAAAAAAGTCAGTCAATTTCCCCCCCCGAGTACTTTAATAAGAGCGGGTCAAAATATCAAATTTTTCGCCCACTGTCAGTATTTTTATTTATTTATTTATTTGATTTTTTAAATATGATTATTATTATTATTAGTAGTAGTAGTAGTATTTATTATGTTTATTTATTTATTTTTTACATTTGACATACAATGGACCCTGCATATGGTTTGGCATTTGCAAATTCAGCTTTTTCAGGATTGTAATTTGGCAATGATATATTTAAATTTGAACACAAAAAGCAGGGTCTTTTTTTATCTATTTATTTTTGTAATTACTACATTAACAATAACTCCCCGTGTAAAAAAAGTATGTTACACCACCCCCGAGTACTTTAATAAGAGGAGATCAATATGGCCAATATACCAAAGTATTTTCACCCACTGTCAGTATTTATATTTTATTATTATTATTGTGTTTTTTTATTTATTTTTAAGTTTGACATACAATGGTCCCTGCATAAAATTTGGCATTTCTGTAATTACTACATTAACAACAACAACCCATATTAAAAAAAAAAGAAAGAGTCAAACTATTAAGCTTTTATTGGCAAAAGGAGCCCTCAAAAAAAGTCAGTAGTTGACTAGTGCATGTAAACAGCTCATTGCAGTCCGAGCGAACAATCATCTATTATTTAAAACAATGTAAACACTTGCACAGTTTCACAAACTTATTGACATATAAAATATTTTTGATTCATAAGATTCTGACCCTTTACTGAAAGCAAACCTTGGGCAACCTGCCTACACAACTTCTCATTCTCACAATTACTCCTCAGAGGCAACCCCCACACTTGTACCATAATAAAGTCTATTAATCACTTCATGGTTTAACATGTGCACACTGAGGGAACTGCTGTCCAAACTAAACACATCACGATGTTTGCAAAGACCACTTATAAGAAGGGTTACTAGACTAAGACATATAAAAGATGTGTGAATTAAGGACACTAGCTTTAAAAAAAAACAACAATAAAACAATACTGTATTATTTTATGATATTCCAAGAAATGTGATTGTAGTCTTTCAATCATACTGCCCAACTTAATTGGTTGTCTTTTGTAGTGCAGCATTGCAAACTAAACCAGAATAACATAAATATACTGGATTTTAAAAGTCTACACACCCCTGTTCAATTGTCAGGATTTTGTGGCTAATGTATTTTTCCCCAACACCTTTTCCACCCTAAAATATGTGTGACTTATACCTTACACAATTCAAATGGAAAAACTCATTCACTCCCAGCCATTTTCACTGAAACAACCCCCTTCACTCCCGTCTGTTTTACTGGACTTTGCATGGTCCATAGACTATTCTGTTCTATTGCTGTAAAAACATGTAACCTAGCAAAAGAAAGATTAGAGTCTCTTCTTTCATCGGGAACAAAGTATATTTCTGTTTTGCAGCAATTAGCATTAGAATATAGCTAAGTTTCAACATTATTCACAAATCTGTTTAAAACAGTGGGGAAAATAGCCTTTTTGCAACATGGCCCTGGTTGTTCTCTTATCTGCTGCCACCTGTTGGCCGTTTTTTGTAATAACTACCATTGCTTTAAGTGACTTCTTCAGGTCAAAGGCTGCATCAAAGCCTTTTGTATACTTTAAAAACAAAACAAAAAACATATAAATGTGTTTTTGGGACCATGGCAATGTTTAAAATATAATTTTTTTTTATACGTTTTTGGGAGCAAATGAGTTAAAAAAAAAATCAGCTTTTCAATGGGAAGTAAACGTAAGCAACTGATATATTGTGGTTGCAAACCCTAAAACTGGAGATGTATCTTTCTTTCTAATTTTCAGAATTAACCAATCGCATCCAAACTTATGTAAAATACAGTAGTCATCACACAACTTCCACCATTTAAAATGCTTCTGATTGACTACAAATTAACTTCTTCATGAGGTTGAATGTGATTTGTGGTTTGAACAGTCACAACTGCTGTTATAGGGGGTGTGCACACTTATGCAAACACATTACTTCAGTTTAACATTTGAATAGGGGTGTGTGGATTTTTTAAATCCACTGTATTGGTGTTGTGACTGTGTTTTGGGTTGGGTTACGGGGTCATTATGTTGTTATGGTCCTCTTATTTTGTCATGTAGGCCTTTATTCTGTCATATTGAATGGGACTTGGTCCTCGTTGGATTTACTGAGTGACTTGGTCAAGGTTCCTTCACTAAGTGTTTTTTTTAGGCCATCTGTATCCAGCTCTGTTCTCTGTTTTTTGGGTCCAATTTTTGCACTTCACATGACATTTGGTAAATAAATACTTGATATACTTTCTGACCGTGTCAATTTAAACCAAACATCGTCATCATCTTGGTAAATTCAGAATCTAGATTGTGCAAGTGTAAACGTCTGGCTGAGTGTACAACTACTAATCCACTATGTAAACAAGATGATATTGCATATTCCATAAAGATTACATCATGTGAGGTTACACCTTTACTGTAGACTGGTAAATTCGCCAGATTGCTATTTTGAGCCAAAAATAACCAGCAGACATTTGTCAATGTTTAATCAAGGAAACGGGAGTGAGGCAGGGGACCAAGGAAAGCCAACTCCCGGGCACTTTATTTCGAAGTCAACACTCTTAGAAGTTTGAAAGACCGCCTTTTCAGTATGCATTGTTACCGCAGTGGATGAAAAAAAGAAAAGAAAAAAGAATGCCGTTGCTCTTTGACTTTCTCATCCGCACTGAATAGATTTTTCTTTTCACTGCACCCTCATCAAAACATGTTCTATTGTTGTGAAGAACAGATGGAGGGCGGGTATGTATATCTGAATTCAATCAAAGTGCAGCAAATGACTCCTTGCAGCTGTCTGTGCAGAATTACAAACTCCCAGATAGCCCATCTTTTCTGTTGACACTTGGCCCATAATAGCATAATGCAATCATGAGAGGTAATTGTCCAGGTTTCAGGGTCTTCATAATCACATTAACTTGCCTTAGGTATCAAAATCATTATAATTGTAATCACAAAAATAATTGTGATCGTAATCACACTTTCCCCGTCAGACAGTTCGCGCTTCCTTTGAACTTATGGAACTTAGACTCAAATAGGATAGTAAAATAATCATGGAGCTTAGAAATTAGAATAATAACATTGGGGCCACTATGCACACTAATGCTTTCTTTGTGCAATAAGGATTGACCATTTGCACAAGGCAGCAGTGTGCCTTGAAGCATTTTCTTTTGCTTTTTTAATTTTCAATGTAGGTGAGAGGCACTGTTTTTATATATATATATACTGTATATATATATTTATTTATTTTTACTTGATGGATGCTCTCGTTCTGGCTGATATTAAAGTTTTCTATTCGTGGCATGAAGGGTTGTCATAGGAATGTGCAATTAATCAAAATTAAATTACAATTTAAATTATTACACGCCACAATTCTAAAAATCAGCAGTATCGTAAAAACAGGATTATTAATCCTCATTTTGAGTTGTTCAAATTAATACATTTGCACCTTTTTTATTTAAAAATGATAAATTTATTAAATTTTGTTGGAACTTGCATAATTATAGTGTTTCAAAGAATTGTATTTGTCTTAATAAGTTTTACGTGTAAACATTTTCTTGTTTCGTACCAAAGCATAAATGATCGTCCAAATCGTGATTTTAATTATTACCAAAATAACTGTGATTCATATTTTCTTCATAATTGAGCAGCCCTAGTTTGTTATGATACCAAAATGTGGATTTTGATGCTGTACCTCGAAACCGGCACTGAAACTATCCCATGGCAAAAACTTCAAACATCAGTAAAAAATACAGTGGAATAATAGCTCACGACGAAACAACTTCAAATTATATTTATTTGTATTAATTTAAACAATTACTATAAACATACTAATTACAATATTTTGATAAAACAAAAATACTTTTTTTTTTGTATTTATTTTATTTTTATTTTTTTTTACTTAATTATTTATTTATTTTACATATTTAAACACTATGCTATTATGTAAGTCTTCAGGCAGCATCAAATCAAATTGAGTATTAAACATCCCATACATTAGAATTGCGGACGGAAGCCTAGCGGAACAATGGAACATTGATTGAAATTAATAGCAAAGTTATTTCACCCCAGTCAGTCTTCATTTATAGATTGACAGAAAGCCCGCAGTGTTTAGATATTTGAAGGAATAAACGCTTAATGTTTTCCCAATGTGCCAGAATTAGGAAATATTTGGCAATATTTTTGCCATGTAAAATTCACGATACAGTACAGTACTGGTATTGGTAATTAATTCAACACATAGAATTGCGATGGAACATTATACTGTTAAAAAAAAAAAAACATCTCAACGAGATTCATTGTATGTGAGAAGGGAATCGCTGACTAATCGGAATTTATTTATTTTTTATTTTTTGTGTCCAAAAAGACAACAAATTAAAAGAATGTGCCGCTGCCTGAGAAAATGCTCTTTGGTGGTCTGGAGGGAACGGGGACGAGGAGAGTCACAGTGGAGTGCTGGCCACTGATTAGAAGCCGGGCAGAGCCGAGCAGATAAGAGAGCTTGGACATCATAATCAGCTGCCGCAGAGAAAGACGGAGACTGTAGCTCACTTCAGGCATAAAATGAAGAGGGAACATTGTCAACTTGTCGTTCGCGTGCCCCCACTTTGCCCGGAAAAATAGATTCGGGGCTAACGTGTGCGCAGATAAGTCAGAGACTGAACAACACCACACATGCTTTCTTTCTTTCTGCCTTCCTCCCTCAAGGCCCTCGTGGGTGATAGCCGCAGAAAAGGCAGCTCTTCCAACCCAGACGAGGTCCAATCACAAAGCGCGATGTCTCTACGGCCTTGTTAAAAAGGGACCAATCAGATAAGCGCCTCCACGAGCATAAAAGAGGCCAGAGTGACGGCTGCCGGTACTGGACTGAACAGATAGAGATCAGACTAAACCCCACAGGCTCGAGTCCTGCCTTGATGACACTCCAAAGAGTTAATAAGCTCCGTTAGAAACAGTGTGCCAGAATTTTGAAAAATAACAAACGCTACTGCCGGCTTTCATCAAGTTGATTGTGTTGCCGAGTGCAACGATTTAGATGATTTCACCACCTTTCATCCAAAAAGTGGTTGGTAAAATACAATGCAAGCCTTGGGGGACACCTTTTCGCTCTTGCATTTAATTCATCAATCAGAGGTTGGAATCCATTTCGTTGCCCCTGAATCATAATTCTTCAATCTTACCAAGCATATGAAGTCACAATCATTGGACTGCCCAGGCCTGGTTGACTGCTCGTTGGAACGCGCAGAAGTTCATTTTACAAGTGTCAACTCGATTTAATCACTGCTGATAAATCTGAATTCGGGGCGCACTGACCCAGCAAGTGACTTTTGGAATCACACCACACAGCGAATATATATATATATATATATGAACTAAAACACGTAATTATTCACTTTAGAAATGAAGAAACAATTAACAAATCTGATTTTTTTTAAACCGATACTGGTCCGTTCCGTCTTCAATTCCGCTTATCCGGGGGTCGGGTCGCGGGGGCAGCAGCTTTAGCAGCGAAGCCCAGACTTCCCTCTCCCCAGCCACTTCAGCCAGCTTCTCCGACGGGATCCCAAGGCGTTCCCAGGCCAGCCGAGAGACGTAGTCTCTCCAGCGTGTCCTGGGTCGTCCCTGGGGCCTCCCGCCGGTAGGACATGCCCGGAACACCTCCCCAGGGAGGCGTCCAGGAGGCATCCGAACCAGATGCCCGAGCCACCTCAAACGGTTCCTCTCAACGTGGAGGAGTAGCGGCATAAACCGATACCGATCAGGTGAAAATAACATGATCGGCCCAGATTTCCGATCATGTCGATCGGATCAGGACAACCCTAATGATGAATTTCAAGTTTTTTTCAAAAATCTTTACTTTGGCTCAGTCCACACATTTTTACGAACTATTGACCAATCTAAAGTGTTGAAAATGCTTTGCTCACATTCCTGTCCCCAGCAGAACTTGCATACTTTCAATATGGACTTCTTTGGCAGGTGGGATTATTATTAGCCCCTCTGATTTCCCCCAGGATTGTCTTTCCACTAACCATGGGACAATCCAGGCTTGGCTGAGTGATAGGATTTGGGAGCAGGTACAAAAGAATAGAAGAATTGGGTGTGCCTGGTGCGCAGGGAACTGGGACTGGCACTCACGCATGCAGAACGTAGCGGGAATGAGAATGTGGCGCAAGACAAAGAAATGGTGTGACAGCAGTCGGGATTTAAATAGCGTGTCTTGGTTTTAGGGGAGGGAATGCCACTTATCTCCCGCGCTCTGCGCGTCTGTGTTGATTTTGCTGCTTAGCATGACAGTCGTTTTGGGAGGTGCTCAAAGGAGTTCTGGATGGAGCGTCCTCCTTCCCCGGGTGCGAGCAAGCCTCCAGGGCGCACTGAGGAAAATGTGTTCGGCCCTGGGCCAGTGGGGGGTTGCACTGGCAACGGGGAGGACCTTCACTGCATCCTTGAGCCAAATACCGGAGAGAAAAGTGCGAGCGCTTTCTCAGCGAGGCCTCCAGATGTTTCTTTCAGCGAAGAAGAGAGCCTTTGTGAGGTTTGTGTGTGCACACCATTTGACAGCCTTCCACCCTTCTCTGCATTTTCCAAAAGAGGGAGTGATATCAAGCCCTATTGTTTCAATTCAATTAGCTGTTATTACCAGCGGCTGTTTGATCGCTGAGTTCATTTAGTCGATGGAGAACAATGAGGCAGCAAGCTGTCTTTTCATTCAGCCCGTATTAATATTGTTCCCCCGCGCTGGAGAATTCCACAGGGCTCACCCTACACCCCAATGTCCGCTAACACAAAGCCGAGATGACTGAGTATGAAGGGACGGTGCATTCGAGAGCGATTAACAACGCCAGCGGCCTGCAGCGCCACACAAATGCAGAGCCACATTGATTTGGCTGTAGTGATGAGCACCGTTCCGTCATGCCAAATCCGCTGGGATGGACAAGCGCCATTAGGTGAGCGACTCTGAACTAGAGCTGTCAAAATTAATTGATTAATCAACAAATAATCGATTATTAAATGAATCAACAAATATTTTCACTCATTCACTCCCAGCCATTTTCACTGAAGCAACCCCCTTCGCTCCCAGCTGTTTTACTGGATTTTGACTGATTTCGCAAGGCCCGCAGAATACTGTGTTTTATTGCTATAAAAACATGGAACCTACCAAAAGAAATATTAAAATATATATTTGTATCTGTTTCCGTTTTGCAGCAATTAGCATTAGAATATAGCTAAGGTTAATCATTATTCAGAGATCTGTTGAAAACACTGGGAAAAAGAGCTTGTTGCAACATGGCCCTGGTTGATCTCTTATACTCTACTGCCACCTGCTGGCCGTTTTTTGTAATAACTACCATTGCTTTAATCCACCTCTTCAGGTCAGAAGCTGCATTAAAGCCTTTTGTATGCTCTAGCATAAAAAAAAAACATTTAAAAAAAAAACTACGTATAAATACGTTTTGGGGAGTGAAGTACAAAGTATTAAAAAACATACTTATACGTTTTTGGGTTTGAATGAGTTAATAGAGTAATCGTATGGAGCCATTTTTTTTAAATTGTCCAAATCCTCTGATTTCAGCATATCAACAGTAATTCACTGATTTCTGTAGCTTTTCACGAAAGAAGACTGATTAACTTTACTCAAAGCAAGACATTTGCAAACATCTGTTTTTACTTTGGAAAACAACAACCAAACCGATAACAGTACAATATAAATCGCCCCTTTTGTTGATCACTATACAAATATGAAGTACAAAATAAACACCAATCACTGGTTAAAGCAACACTAATTAACTTTCAATTTACGTTGATTTTGGCGGCGCCATATGGACAAAAGCGGTTAAATCTGGGCCGATGTTGATCCTTGACTGTCCTTTCATCGGGGGTAGCTTTTGACGTATGCCATAAAGCAGTCAGCACATTTGTCGTTTATTGTGTGGCAGTGTTTCCTACCCTCAAAGTTGCTTAATGCCAGCAGAAATGACACAGACCACCTCAGGCTAGCACTAGTTTTAAGTTGTTTCAACGGAAGAATTCTGAAAATGTTTTATTAAGGTTGAAAAGTTTCTTAGTGCTACTTTAATAAAGAGTAATCGGGATGCTTTTGTAATACATTTTAATGCAAAATTAAAATTAATCCAATTATAATAAGAACATTAAATCACAAAAAATAACATTTACCGTTTTTTTGTTTTTTTTACCAACCTACACAATTTGAATGAGAATACAATGAAAACGCCAAAGTCACAAAATTACAAACTCAGCAAAACTTTGTAGATGAACAAAAGCTCATTGAGTCCTCAACGCTTGTTGTAAACCTTTTTGTCAAGCTAAGGTAGGCGTGTTTTATTGTTATTAAATTTGAGAGTGGTTGAATTATCTCAAACTTGTTTTCTGTTTCTGTTCTGAACTATTTCAGCAGTGTTTTGTGAAGGTGGGACTTGAAAATTTGAACAGGCCAGAACTCTTTTTGAGCACTCACCTCTCTTGTTCAAGCCTCATCCTCTGAGTCTCCTCCTCGGATGCCTGAACATCTTCAGCTTTAGATTTACTGGAGGCCCTCCTTTCCACTCTGTCTGCTGGCTGTTCGTTACCTCGGCTCTTCCCAAACCTTTAGCAAAAAGAGAACGGCACTCACGTTTAAATCTCAGATTTTTCAAACTCCTCCTTCAAGCAAACAAAAATAAAAAAAAATCAGGTTAAACTGCTCAGAAAGGAAATTAAAGTGTCAAACTGTCATACTCTTCAGGCTCAGTGTGTACCAGGGGAGACAGCTGAGAACACGGTCTCCACCATTTGTTGTTGAATGACTCGGTCTCCTTCATGCGAATACAATCATGACATTAAAATGTGAAAACAAAAGTGTACTCAATACATTTGAAGTCCAGATCTCATTGAACCAATCAACAAAATATCTAACATTTTCAAAAGTTAAAATAGTAAAAACCCTCAGGCACCTTCCAGAGATTGCAGAGACGGCTCGTGACAAAGTTGGAACAAACTACGGGAAACCGGGACGGATGCAACGTTGCAAACTTTTACATTTTAATCACACTAGATACACACGAGTGGTGGTAAATCCACGACAGCTTTACAGTGAAGTGCGAATAAGCTGAGCCGATGATCGTAAATTCCTCAGGTCAGCCAAGCTTGGTGCTGAGGGAATAAACGGTGGGAGACCTGCAGGCTCAAAATGATGAGGAATGGGAAATAGAAGAATGCTGTCCTCATGAGGAGGCAGAGATTCCAACCCACATGCAATATGGAGAACTCTTAGAATCGGACTCCATCAGCTGATCAGCATCATAACTCACAACAATGTGCTTGTTGACAGTGGATATCTGATTCCAACTTTATACATCCGCAAATACGTTTGGAAATGCGGCTGAACTAATGATAAGGAAGAAAGAGTCATGCAATTTTGTCCAAGGGTGATGTAATTATTTGCTGGCCAAAAGGAGGGTGTAGGAGGAAGAGAGATTTGTTTAATAGTTATTGCCAGCTCAAAAAAACAAACAAACAGAAATAAATCAAATAAAATGCATGTGATGCACTGGACAGTAAAAAAACATGCTTTACTGTCACGTGGCAGAATAAAAGGCCATATAAGACAAAATAAGAGTGACTACTACAAGGACTATAGCAACTGCATAGGAACTGACAACATCATCATTAAAAGGGACATAGAAACTGCATATATTTTACGATACGATACGATACGATATACTTTTATTTTCCCCGTGGGGAACTTTTTCCTGGACTCCGTCCAGCTGCAGTTTACAGTGAGGAAGAAAAAAAACAACAGAATAGAAAGAGATAAAATCAAAATTAAATAAGAAGTGCAGCAGTAGTTTACAGTAAGAAAAACAACAGAATAGAGAGAGATAATTAAAATAAATAATACACACACACTCCTATATATATATATATATTGCACCACTTAGTTAATGTCGGTTATTAAGCAATTTGATGGATGTCGGCAGGAATGAGTTCTTGTAGCGGTTCAGCCTGGTTCTGGGGGCCCTGAATCTCCTGCCGGAAGGCAGTAGCTGGAACTCATGATGCAGAATGTGAGTCGGGTCAGTAACAATTTTCTGTGCCAGTCTGGTGACGGACCGCTCATAAAGCATCTGTAGGGAAGGATGATTCCTGACCCCCATGATCTTCATGGCAGTCCGCACCAGACCGGCAATCTGTGACCTTGACTGCACAGTCAGGTTGCCGTACCAGGCCGCAATGCCGTATCTGATGATACTTTCCAATGCAGCCCGGTAGAACAACAGCATGATCCTCTGCTCCACTCCATAGACCCTCAGTCTGCGTAGGAAATAGAGACGCTGTTGGAGTTTGGAGCAGAGACTTCCAACGTGTACCCTCCAGCTGAGTGTGTTGTCAATGTGGACCCCCAGATACCTGTATGAACCCACCTGGCTGATGTGATTGCCTTTAATGACGACTGGCCCGTGGTCACCCACAGTTTTTGGATCAAATATCACCTCCTCTGTCTTCCCCACATTGAGCACAAGATGATTCCGGTCACACCACTGGACAAATGTCTCTATTTCTGAGAAATAGTCCAGTGGGCTACCGCAGCAAACCACAAAGAAAGACTGTTAAAATCTGGTCCCATGACAGCATTGAGACCCTTAAAGGATGTTTCCTATGCACAGAGTGGAATACCTTTGATGGGCTGGCTATGGATACTGCTGCTGTGACTGTAACTGACTATATTAAATTCTGTGTGGACAACATTATACCTACAAAGGAAATAACTGTTTACCCTAACAACAAACCGTACATTACTAAGGAGGTTAAAGACTGTATTAACCGCAAAAAAAGGGCATTTAAGAACCAGGACAGAGCCCAGCTCAAACTGGTTCAAAAAGAACTCAAACACATGCTTAAAGGAGCAAAAAGGAAGCACAAAGAGACTATAGAAAAACACTTTGCTGCTAACAACTCTAAGAAAATGTGGGACACCATGAGGAGGATCACCAACTTGACTCCTGCTCAAAAAGGTCTCAGCACTGCATATGAACTACAAAATAAGAGTAACAAATACATCATCATCATCATCATAAGGGACATAGCAATGACATAGCAACTGACAACATCCTAATCATCATGAGGGACATCAAAACTGCATTTCAACTACAAAATATTATAATAAACAGACTGACAAATACAACATAGTCATAAGGGACATAACAACTGTGTATCATCTACAAGATTGACTAGAGAAACTAAGAGTGACAAATGTATCATAATGATAAGGGACATAACAACCGTGTAGTATCTATAAAATAAGATTAACTAGACAAACAAAGAGTGATTACTGCTACAGGACCATAGTAACTGCCAACAGCATCACCGTCACCATAAGGGATATAGCAACTACATAGCAACTGACAACATCGTCATCATCATAAGGGACATAGCATCGGCATAGCAACTGACAACATCTTCATCATAAATGACATAGCAACTGTGCAACATCTACAAAATAAGATTGACTAGACAAATCAAGAGTAACTACTACAGGACCATAGCAACTGACATCATCATCATCAATATTCTCTTCATAAGGGACATAGCAACTGCATACAAAATAAGTGTGACAAATACAGCATCATAAACAAACAAACAAACAGACAAACAAAGAGTGACTACTGCTACAGGACCATAGTAACTGCATAGCAACTGACAACATCATCATACATATAAAGAACCATAACATCACAATGACCCAACCCAAAACACAGTCAGTACAATAACTGCACTTTGTTTATCTATTTATTTATTTACTCAAATCTGTGAACTATCAGCCATCTGAAAATGACTCCTCCTTGGAAGTTACTGCTTTGGATTAGCCATCTTTTAAAAATGGCTACATCCTGATGGGAGATTTTTTGCTTACGCCCAGGAGAGGTCAAGGTGATAATGTTTGGGATCTCATCCCCAGACTGCATGCATTACCTAATTAATTAATCAACAAATAGCTCCAAGTAAGTAAGAGTCAGTAATTCATCCTGAGGCTGCTCTCTATCATCTGTGCAGGTGACAGTTTTTGAAGTACGTCCAAAAAAAAAAGAAAAACGTCTACTTTCAATTTATCAGTACATTGGGCGATTTGTGAGTGTCAAACATATTGGCATGTTAGACAGAATCAGGGCATCAGCAGCAATAAAATGAAAAGTTACCTCCTCTTTACTGGCAGCCTGAAACATCCAAGTGAAAGACAAGCAATCCATCCATCTTTCCATTCCCTATAAGGCTTATCCTGTTCAGAGTAGTGGGGAGCTGGAACCTATCCCAAGCTTACTCCAGGCGAAAGGGAGACAGCACCCTGGACTGATCACCAGTTCATCAAGAGAAACCGTTACATTTAAATAAACAGCAAAGCAATTCCTAAAGACTTTTTAATGTAGTTAAAAAATAAATAGAAAAATACCAGAGAGCAAATACAATTATTTGGGTTAAACGGTGCCAGGAGGAAAGACACGATTCACTCATTTCTATTCTCTTTTTTTTCTTTTTAACTAGCATCATAGCATTAATCATGCTGTATTGACAGAGAAGTTGACAAGGCCTGATAACATATTGATTGGTAGCTGAAATACACCGTTTGAATGACAATGGCGTCTTTCAACCTGACAAAATGAGGCTGTGTATCAAGCTGGGAATACGTACTCTAACTTATGTGGAATGCTCTTTAAAAAAAATAAAAACTCCAAGGAAAGTGCCAAAAATAACTGTTGACGTTGAGGTGTTTAGTTATTTCACCTAGAGTACTTTCACACCTTTAGTTTGCTTTCTGTAAGTTGCAATAATGATGTGGAAAAATGTCTAGGTGAGGTAAGAGGTTAGAGTCAAAATTACTTCACTCGTGCAGGCTTTGGTGGACCAAGGTAAGACACACCAGGGGGAGAAAAAAAAACTACCGTTTGATTATTAAAACAAACTAAAGGGTGCTAGTGTGAAGCCCCCATTAGACCTGAAATAGCTGTCTGTGAGTTTAAATGTGTGGAACTTATGACCGTTATCCGTGTTTGACCTTGAACAAATCTGACGTTAGATCTGCTAGCTGTTACCATGGTTACAACCAGCAAGACTCCACAGAGCCAATTAAGGTGAACATGATGTTGCTAACCACGTGAAAATATGTTTGTTTTTTTTAAACTGCAGCAAATGTAACATGGATTTAATGATGTAATAGCTTGAAGTAATAATTTCGAGTGTAACACCAAAACCAAAAAAATAAAAGAGGTTTATTTGAGTAGACTTGTTAACTGTTCACTCCCAGCCATTTTCACTGAAGTAACCCCCTTCGCTCTGTTTTACTGGATTTTGGCTGATTTAGCAAGGTCCACAGAATATTGTGTTCTATTGCTATAAAAACATGGAACCCACCAAAAGAAAGATTAGCGTCTCTTCTATCATAAGGGGAAAAATGTATATTTGTTTCCATTTTGCAGCAATTAACATTAAAAAATAGCTATGTTTCAACATTATTCACAAACCTGTTGAAAACATTGGGGAAAAGAGCTTGTTGCAACATGGCCCTGGTTGATCTCTTATGCTCTGCTGCCACCTGATGGCCGTTTTCTGTAATAACTACCATTGTTTTAAGCGACCTCTTCAGGTCAGAGGCTGCATCAAAGCCTTCTGTATGCTCTAGCATAAAAAAAATAAAAAAATTAAAAAAACTTAAAAAAAAAAAAAACGTATAACTACATTTTTGGGACAATGGCAATTTTTAAAATAGAATGTTTTTCTATGTTTTGGGGAGCAAATGTTGTTGCCCAATGTTGTATTTGATGGGTGTAAAGCCTCACAATATTTACTTTTTCAGTGTTAAAAAATAAATAAACTGAATATTTCAACACCATAAAATTAGCAAGTGGGCTATATTGCTAATTATATTTACAGTAGACTAAAAAAACAAGTAGCTCTCACATCCTTATTTTATCCATGTAAATAGACCATCACATCCTCATGAAGCTCTGATCTGCTCGCGACTAACTGGCCGTGGTCTTGTTTAATGATCCATTCCTAAGCATCCATCTCACTCGGGCGAACAACAGTCAACTAAAAGTGATGAATGCGTGCGTGCCGAGTTCTCTTCTCCAACAACAAAGAAAGCCGGAGTGGAGAGCTTGCGAGCGAAGGAAACGATAGCGACCGCGCAGCTGGATAACGCGCGAATATGATCAATGAGATAGCAAAGCGGCGAATGCAGATATGCGGAGAGGATATCTATGACCCGTAGGAGTCACCCGCAAGCCGGAGCCATGCGCCATTCATCACCGCTTGGCCTGATAATGTCTGAATGGCCATCAAGCCTCATTTGGACTGCATGCAATCTTGCACGTGTCAGTCATATCAAATAGATTCAATGCTTTGATGGCTACTAATGTGATGAAACGCCAGGAATAAAGTAGGAGCGTTCAATTTAAGTGTCATGCCACAGCGGCTCATGAAAGATATATAGTTTAAACGTAATCGGCTCTGCCCCTGGTGAAAAAAATAAGTCACCGAACTGTAATTTCACCGCATAAATCACAACGAAGAGTTTATAACAGTGACGGTGGGATGGATCATTTACATTGATTTAAAAGGTAACTTCAAGGGGAGTAAATATGTCATTGACATGAAATGTCTGTAAATATGAACGCATACAAGCCTGAGATTTACAACACCTTTGGAAGAAAATGTGGTTTCTTTGCTCGTGGTGAGTTTTTAAAAGTAGAATACAGAATTATAGGCATCGGTCTTTAAATTGTCTTTCTTACATTGCAGAAAAACTGAATTTGAAAATACCTACTAATAAAGTCAAGGTAGATCTATTTTTCTTGACAACACACAGATGCAGAAATCTATTAGGGTGACAGTAACTCAACCATAATGACTTGGCCTTTGGATCAGAGAGGAACAGTTCAAGATCCACTGCAGGCAAAATGCATTTGTTAGAGGAATGCTTGTATGTGTACTGTAGTAACTAGTGATGTGCACACCACTGAGACCAAGACAAACAAAGACTTTTGGAGATCGAGATGAGACCAAGACTTCTGGAGATCGAGGCCGAGACAAATCCAAGACTTTTGGAGGTCGAGAGTGAGGCAAGACCAAGAATTTTGGAGGTTGAGAATGAGACAAGATCAATAATTTTGGAGGTCGAGACCAAGACTATATCAAGAATTTTGGAGCTTGAGACCCAGTCAAAACCAAGACTTCTGGAGGTCGGGACTGAGACAAGACCAAGACTTCTGGAGGTCGAGACTGAGGCAAGACCAAGAATTTTGGAGGTTGAGAACGAGACAAGATCAATAATTTTGGAGGTCGAGACCGAGACAATACCAATATTTTTGGAGCTTGAGACCCTGTCAAAACCAAGACTTCTGGAGGTCGGGACTGAGACAAGACCAAGACTTCTGGAGGTCGAAACTGAGGCAAGACAAAGACTTCTGGAGGTGGAGACCGAGACAAGAGCAAGACTTTTGGAGTTCGAGACCGAGACTATACCAAGAATTTTGGAGCTTGAGACCGAGACAAAACCAAGACTTCTGGAGGTCGGGACTGAGACAGGACCAAGACTTCTGGAGGTCGAGACTGAGAAAAGGCCAAGACTTCTGGAGGTCGAGACCGAGACAAGAGCAAGACTTTTGGAGGTCAAGATCGAGACAAGACCAAGACTTCTGGAGGTCGAGACAGAGGCAAGACCAAGAATTTTGGAGGTTGAGAACGAGACAAGATCAATAATTTTGGAGGTCGAGACCAAGACTATATCAAGAATTTTGGAGCTTGAGACAGAGACAAAACCAAGACTTCTGGAGGTGGAGACCGAGACAAGAGCAAGACTTTTGGAGGTCGAGACCGAGACTATACCAAGAATTTTGGAGCTTGAGACCGAGACAAAACCAAGACTTCTGGAGGTCGGGACTGAGACAGGACCAAGACTTCTGGAGGTCGAGACTGAGAAAAGGCCAAGACTTCTGGAGGTCGAGACCGAGAAAAGGCCAAGACTTTTGGAGGTCAAGATCGAGACAAGACCAAGACTGTTTATATCAAAGAAAAATCACTCCCCAAAAAAGAACAAAATGACTAGTGTCTTTATTTTCATTACATTTATTGACAAAAAAACAAAGTTTGCTATGTTATTTTTGAAACACAACACAAGTACAATGAAACAAATCTGAAATCTAGGGGGCGTGGCACTCCAGGCAACAACAGGAAGGCAGTGAATATTTTCCCTGATCACATTTTTTTGGGCCCCAGTCCGTGTCCCTGACCACCAGACTTACCAAGTTTGCTGGGAAAAACCCTACATTTCTCTAATTACTTGTTAGGGAAAATAAGCATAGTTTCCTTCCATATTGGTGAGTACAGAGACAGCTCATCATTTATAAAATGTAAAAAGCATTGCAATAACAAACTAATTAATGCCTGTTTTACGAAGATCCCACGGTTGCATTTATCAGCCATTTTTGTCTCTTTACATTTGACTTCTTTCACTAAGAACACTTTGAGGTTGTAACTACAGTACTTTGCAGCAGCCTCAAATGCATCATTACTTTCAGAACATTAGGCATAAAATATTTTTGCATCATTCAGAGTTGAGAAAAGAACATGGGACTCAGCACGCATGAAAAAACAGCATCCATCTACTGTATGCGAGTAAGCGACGAGAAGATAATTTCAAGGGCAGACTTGGAAGAGTCATTTGGTTTCTGCTTGGCCAACCTGAAAGTTAATCTGAATCTTCCAGGCTGGAGCTCCGACATGCATTTGAGGCATTTGTTGCAGTGAGGGGTGAAAAGAATAAACTTGACTTCCATTTACTTTTTCCACTTTCAAACCGCTATTATTAAGTCTTTGTAGCCCTTTCAATGGTCACTCTCAGATATGTGTGACTTTAATAGCCCATTTAGTCTTGTAATCGATTGTAGTGTGCACAAACTTCAGAAGTTTAGAACACTATAAGGGAGGCAAGTACATGTGTACCCAATGCTTTGTTTTGTGGCTAAATGATAGTGTTTATTAATTAAAATTGATGAAACCACAAAGACCAAGTACAGTACCATGGGGGACACCCTTCACCATTGATGCCCCGCCCCCTCCACATCCAACATTCTGGAATACAATGTGCATACAAGCAAGGTGCTTTTTTTTTTTTTTTTGATGCAGAAAAGAATCAGGAAATGTGAATCGTTCTCTGAGAACACTTAGGACTTTGTGTGACTACTGATGGTTTTCAGCTCTGAGGGAGAGCTGACTGAATGTGTTCAGAAATAGTATGAAAACAGCAGGGTGACATATATGAAGTGGTGAGAATGGGTTTCAGAATGTTTCATGCTGGGTGGGAAAGCAGTATGTACTGCATCACGGAGGCATGACATATTTATTCATGGTTAGGCCATGCGCTAGTAGGAGGACACACTGCAGGCAATATCTTCGATCGGTTCCAAAAAAAAAAAGCCAGCTGAGAATATTTTTGACTTGTGTCATCATAAATACACGAATAATAAACATAAACATTCTTTTGTAACATTTACACTTGGATCAGTTAGTGTGTCATCTATTGTGCATACATTCACAATAGATGACTTGTGTTGTCTGTATTGTAAACAGCCTTCACAAAACAAAAAGATGAGGCCTCCTTCAACATAATTGCCTTTAATGTTTCTCATAAATCATAGCTTCTGTGCATGGAAATGTGTTTGTGTGTGTGTGTGTGTTGGGGTGTTTTTGTTTTAGGCTACGAGGGAACAAATCCATGACACCCCCTGATTAAAGTCTCTCATTACAACACAAATAAACAATCCAGATGTATTTGCACGTCAATTTGTTAAAGTGTGCGAGGCGAGGTGGTTTTGAAGGACGATTTGCATGGAAAAACCTCAGAGGGAGGTTTCGCGTGATGGAATTGGCTTTCAGAATGTGTTAAAATCATACATGAGCGTAGACATTTGACTACAGTAGCGCTCAACCAACCTGGCGACATGCTCGGTACAAAGATACAAGAATAGGGATGAGGAAAGATGCGGGGTGGGGGGGTGTGGGGGGGTCAGTGCTGTGGGTTCTTAGTTGAGAAGCTGCAGTTGGCGGCTCAGTCTGTGACCCAGATACGGCGCCGCACACTGCATTCCTAATGGTCCATTTTGATCACTGACACTCTCGTTATCCTCCAGCCGGCTGTTGCCGCTCATCACGGTTACGGAAAAGTCGGGATTCGGCAGGCGCGGCAAACAAAGTATACTCGGTTCTTTTTATAAAGACTGTCAGTGTTCATATAGTGTATTTTGTGTACGTATTTTGGTCATCTTTATTTAATTTTTTTTAGCCCTGCAATTGTTCCTATTTTTTATGTGCTCTAGATGGACATACTAGTCAATAAAATGTCCTGTTTCTAAGCTGCTCTTCTGAAAAAAACACAAAAAAAACAGTCAAGGGCATTTATGTATCTCGCAGACTGACTTTGGAATACAGGCATGGACACACACTGGTCTAAATGTTGCATTTCAGTCTGTCGAAGAGGGAAGACAGCGGAAGCACTGATCCGTGATATACATACCCCCCACCCCCCCACCCTCCCCGGCATCCAGAGGGAGACGAGAGAGGTCTTTCTGTCAATGCTACGATGAATGTACAGGGCAGATGGGATGTGAAGAGGCGGGGAGGGATAAGGGTGTGCATATCGAGAGAGAAAAAAATGTCTGGGAGTGACAGTAATTGTGAGTAAAGTGAGGGTGAGCAACAGACGGAATCTGCACAACTGCACATTGCAAACAGGGGTTGATAAATAACTAGAGGTGGGCATTCCATCAGCCCGTCACTGACGAATGCTCGTTTTGCTGACGAATGACGAGAAATGTTTTTTTTTTTTTTTTTTTATGACGGACTAAGCACTGACGAAACTGGCTTTTCATCCACCCGTGTAATAGTCACTAACCAGGTTAAGCACCAAAGCGCCTGTTTTGTTGATGAATGACGGACTGACGGAATGCCCGCCTCTGCCTGTCGTTCCTAAAATAGTGGTGACGAAGGAAGCGTGGTTAAAATAAAATGACGTAAGTGCTGTTGAATGACGTACCAACCAAATTTTGTAATTTGCCCACTTCTTGGAAAATAACCTTGGACACATCCCGTCAATAAAACATCTACATTTGGATTTAATTATAAATGTTGAAAGTTAAAGATTTCTTGAATACGCCTACCACACATTTATTGTAAGTTATATATTTATTCCACAACAAATGTTATGCTTTTTCCTTCTGAAATGTATGTTTGGCGCACTTAATAGTGTAAATTGCAAAATATACGGGTCAGGTACTAAAACCGATCCCGACTCAGTGTTTTAGAGTCAAATGCTAAAGGGCTATTTTAATATTTTAGAGTCATCTATTTTTACCATCTCTATATAAATAATAAATATATTGTTAAAGTTTCAGTGTCATAAAACTGAGTATTGCTATCTGTGCTATTCTTATTAAGTGTACTATACATATTATAGTTTGTACGGTATAAGATAAGATAAGATCCACTGATTCTGTAAAGAGATTCAGGAACTCCAAATCGACCTTCAGCAGAATACATTTCTAATGCAATCAAAAAAGTTAACAATTTTTTGAACTACAGCTACAGTACTAGGTAAAAATAATATCAGTCAGCATGGTAGAAAATTCTGATCCATTACATGCTAAACACGTCAAGACAGACAACACGAGCGGCACTATATGGCTGCATTTAATTGGCTGCCTTTGATGGAAATCAGTGGTGTAATCCAACATCGATTGATATTACCATTGTAATTCAAAAGCAATTTTCACAGCTTATTCTTTCTCTTGCCCACGCTGGTATCCTCTCCCTCCCCACGAACCGTCTTATCGCTTACATGTTGAGATGTGCGCACACATCAGCAGGTGGGAAGTCATGGGATGGGAAAGGTCATTTCAGCCAAAGGCCCCTATTTCATTACATGCTAAGCCCCGTCCGCGTGGTTGGGTGAGCAGACTAGCAATGAGTTCTACAGTAGCAAGTGCTTCATTTACCTTGCAAGGGGGGTAAATAAATTGATTCTCAAATGTGCATTTTTTTTTTTTAAATCTCTCATCTTGAAAATCAAGAATGATTAGCATTGCTAATTGTAAGGCTACCACTTCCTTCAAAAGAAAAATAAATATTACATAGGGCGTATTACAGGCGTTGAGAGCTTCATGTGTACTATTTACAGAGAAACACAATATTTTCTGCATTCTTATTATGAATCTTTCTCTCTTTTGAGAGTCAATATATTTAATAAAACACTTGTCAAAAGAGAGATACAATAATTTCATCGTTACCACCAACAGCTTTTTGGAGGCATTGGTCTTCTGATGCTGCTGTTAATTTTCAAATTATTTGTCAGGGAGAACGAAGCGTGCAAATTTTTTGGGTTGTTTTCTTCCTTCAAGTTTGTAAAGGGGTCCCTCAGGGGTCTGTTCTAGGTCCACTGTTGTTTTCCGATTATATCAATGATCTCTGTCAAAATGGCTCAAATTCCTGATTGGACTTAAAAAAAAATTCCATTGTTGAACAAATTCAGTTGGGTTATTCCATTAAAGAAATTGGGTCAAATGAATAACCCACAAAACAAAACAAAAAATAGGCTTCTTTGTGGATTTTTTTATTTATTTATTATTTTCATTTAATAATATTAATAATGTAATTAGTTTAATAACTCAAAATGTTGGGTTGGTCCACTTTTGACCAAATTCAGTCAGGTTATTCAACTAACCCAAAAAGTTGGGTCATACGAATAACCCACAAAACAAGCAACAACAACAAAAAGGTTGCTTTTAAAATTATTTTTAATTTAATATTTTTATTAATCTGATTTGTTCAATGACTCAAACAGTTGGGTTAGTCCATTTTTGACCCAACCATTTTTAATGTGCACCATTGTACGCTAATTGCTAAGTATCCATCTCTGTAAATCGCCAGACTCTCACACTGGTTAATGTATTATTGGGCTCCTCCCATCTTACCTTTGTGCATATGTGTGGAAAAACCAACAGCTCTATGGTTGTACTCGCAAAAAAAAAAAATCTTCAAATGACAGGATCAAATACGCTGTTGCCATTTTATGGAGTACCTTATAAAAGGAAATGATATTGCCAGTGGTCTTGGACTTTCCTACACTACTGCAAGCATATTTTTAGAAGAGAACTCACAGACAATGGTGGGTTTTGTGTGTGATCCCTTGGGTGTTGTTTCATTAGTAGTCATAGGCCTAACAGGGATGGGTGCACCACTCCACTTAATTTGAGCTCTTTAATAACAGACTACGATGTCTCCGAGAGGGCTGCGAACATCAGCTCTCCGCCTGAGACGCAGCGCGAGAGACATCTCTGGATCTCATTTCAGGTTGACAAGATTTCAGATTCAATTAAATCTGTCTCGCAGCGCCATCTCTCCTCACACACAAACCAGACGCTCCCCGTGCTTCGAGGTCTCGACGGCAGCGCCGCATGATCATTCCAAACCTAATCACTGTGGGTTTGTCTGATGTAGACCCATTGCTGCCCAATTTGATTCGCGTCAAATGGACAAAGGGATTGGAAGAGAAACCGGCTAGCCAACCCTTCCACTTCTTCAGTCTCGCCACACGGCTCAAACAGTCAGCTCTCATTCTCATGTGGTGGCTAAAGTCACAGAGAGTCCTGTCTTCCCCCTCCTTAATCCGATCACTTAATGTCTCTCCTTACATCCAAACACTTTAACCTACCAGAGAACTGAAAGTGGTGTCCAATTCGTTGAGGCCTGCAGCACAGCTGCTTCCAGGTTTGTAAAATATATATATATATTTTTTTTTTTTTTACCCAGCTCCTGTAACAGTGAGGCTAGTATTTACAATAACTGCTTATGTGTCCCCTGCGCTGGGCCTTGTTTCACGTTACATGACCTGCAGTACAGGTTTTGCTCAGTCAATCTTTGAGAGAAGCTCTGTTTAGAGCTGGGGTGGGCAAACTCGGTCCTTGAGGGCAGGAGTCCTGCAGGTTTTGGATGTGTTCTTTCTCCAATCAGCTCATCAGCAAGCTCTGCATAAGCCTGACAATAATGTTGTGTGATCCTGTTTATTGGAATCAGCTGCTGTTGGAAGTTTGCCCACCCCTGGTTTAGTCATCACCTGCAGAGTGTAGAGTTATTAGAACTGAACCTGGTGTCATTGGACTGCACTTGGGATATTGAGTTCTCTATTGAGACATCTCAGTTCATTTATATAGTTCAATTTATAACTTGAGTTGCAGCTATTAAAAAAATTTGTGATTCGGATTTCCTACTGAAAATTCAATTGAATAATCGGGTATTCAGATAAAAATAAATATTTGGTATCAAAAGCTTGGTTAAGCACGTATCCCACTGAGGAGCGAACATTTGCGCCGCTAGCGAATGTTGATTTTGTTATCATTTGCATAACTTCCATAGTTTTAATGTTTTTTCTTGTCCTAAGGAAATTTTGTATATGTTCAAAATTCCAAGGGATCCCTCAGAGATATTTTCTAGATCCATATTTTTTTTTTTTAAAAGACCATTAAAACTACAGGCAAGCATTTTGCAAACGTGTCCTCATGTGAAATCAGCATTCGCTAGGATCGCAAATGTTTGCCTGAGTGGGATTTGGGCTTTGAGGAACAATTATAAATACAGAGACAAAAAACACAAAAAAAACACACATTTACATTTAATAATGGATGACCAACTGGTGTTCATTTTTAGATAATCAACATTATTTTTCCGTTAAATTTAAACTGTGCTTAGCAGCTCACTATTTTCCTCTCTAGAAACAGTAATTTTTTAGACCATTTTGGTCTACGAGACAAAGTGATGTTAGAAAACAGCACCTTTGAGTAAGCCTGGTTTGTTGAAAAAGTGATGAGTATGGTGTCAGACTGTCAGCATCATTTACGTCTATTAAACTGCCTTTGAAAAGAAATGCGGTGACTCTCGCCAGTCTATATGAGGCAATTGAGTCTTGCTAGCTGCTAATGCTAACTTTCAGAGGTGGCAAATCCAGGTCCAGAAAGCAAAAACCCTGCCACAGTTTGGCTTTAGCCATTGATCCCAGCTAGCTAGGGAGTTAGCTAGCTAGTACTTGGTAGTCAAAGTGTGATAGGGTTTTTACTTTCTAATTCTGCTAACGAACAGCCCCACTTATAATGAAGTTTAATCCAATAATACGAATGTTCCTGTCCTTCACTATTTTTGTCTGTGGTCATCACAAGGCATAATGCGTGTTTACATGTAATTATCATTACCAATCACCAGCCACCATCACACCAGCTGTACTAGACACATTATGATGAGTAAGGTGGCGCCAAAGAGGAACAATTATCATTTTTGCCCAGATTACACTGAGCAGATGTTACGGCCCACATGTGGAGGTGGCTAATTGCTGTCTTCAACGCAACTGTGCCATAACACAACCAGCATATGTGAATGTGCGTTTAAGGATGGCAGAGGCGCACGAGGGCGGAAAGTCGGATTGGGATGGTCGTGTGCGTGTATAAAAAAGCCGCGGTAATGCATGTGTCATGTCGGTGTGCTAATGACCAAACTGGCTGCTGTTCCTACCCACACAAGCAGAAAGATTCATATGGGCTTGGAATGGTGCAGGAACACACCAACTACTCGCTCTCGTGCTATACTGTGGTGGTCTATGCCTCATTGAGTCATTGAATTGCACTCACGTAAGCCTGCTAACACACACGCAGCCAAACAAACTCCCAGTTTGCTTCCACTAGTGCTGTCACTAACGACTTTTTTTTAATTAATTCACTCCCAGTCATTTTCACTTAAGCAATCCCCTTCACTCCCGGCTGTTGTGCTGGATTTTGACATATTTTGCAAGGCCCACAGAATATTGTGTTCTATTGCTTTAAAAACATGCAACCTACTAAAAGAAAGAAAATGATTAAAAAAAAGTATATTTATATCTGTTTCCGTTTTGCAGCAATTAACATTAGAATATAGCTAAGTTTCATCATTATTCACAAATCTATTTTAGAACAGTGAGTAAATGAACTTTTTTTTCAACATGGCCCTGGTTGATCTCTTTTGCTCTGCTGCCACTTGCTGGCCATTTGTGTAATAACTACCATTTCTTCAACCACTCTTTGCAGTTGAGAGGCTGCTTCAAAGCCTTCTGTGTGCTCTAGCATAAAACACATTTTAATTTGTTTTTATAAATATGTCTTTGGGACACTTAAAACATTTAAAATAAAACATATTTATACATTTTGGGAGCAAATGAGTTAAAAATTTCAGTTGAATTTAGTGGATATAAATACTCATAGTTTCTTATCTTCTGCGTACATATGCACATTTTACACAAACACCAACACAATTAGCTTATGCTAAACCATCAAGATTAGCATTACCCCTGAATAAACTCGAATCACTTACTTATCGTATTTTTCCTGAAAATCAGTTCATAGTCCAACATATGAAAAATCCAATTTGATCAAAATCATCATACAGTAGGCCATTGTTGCAGCATAATAACCGCACAGAAAGGTTTTTCAAATAACTAACTTTATGCTCCAGGATCCTGCGCCGTCACCCTGATGTTTTTCTTTGGTTCGATCCCATTTTAAAATTAGAAACGCCATAAGTACTAGCTATTGTAGCTTCGTACTTGATAATGCGCTAATAGCGAATGCTAACCTAGTTTAAAAACTCATTGTGGCCAACTGGGTCAATTTGGCTTGGTTATTGCACTTTTTTATTGCATTTGGTGGCGTAAAATCGTAGTAATAGTTCTTATGGAAAATGCTGGATAGCTTAGCTTGCACGCTACTTGGAGGAGTGAAAAAGAAAAAAAAAAAAACTTGGAGTCGCCGCCATATTGGGAGGAGTGAGTCTTCACGTAGGGCCACCATCTTACGAGTGTTTGGCTCCAATAAATTCATTAAAACCCTTTTATTTATTTAGCGATTTTGACGCGGATTGTTTTGTTACAAACATAACACATGAAGCGATGCTAATTTTCTCCCTTTTCAGTCTAAAGAGACCACAAACAAACCCTAAGAAGCACCTTAGTAGTAGTGAATGCCGGTCAGAGTCCGTCAGCAATAAGTGTCTGTACAGAAACACAAAATATCGGTTCCGGCAACTTCCAGGTGCCACAAATATGTTTATTAAAAATTATTAAAATACCTCAGACGCTAACATTTTTGCATCAAACTATTTTTGTGGTCGACTTTTTCACCCAGCCCTAGATTCCATGCTTCCATTTTTACTCTATTTATTTCTACACGCCCTTCCCCCAGTTTGTATCTGGGTAGCATTGAGTGGGAATTCATCTGTTGGGAAGAGCAAGCCGAGGAAGTCCCCCGGGGTGATGGAGGGTGAGTAGGAGAGAGAAGATGGGGGCGCGCGGCTGTCACAGCGAGCTCCGATGTCGGATGATGGCTCAACGTCAGGCATGGTGCTTAGAGTGGCGATGAGAAAAGGGGTGGGTTCGTGGGTTGGGGGGGTTGCTGATGTGTGCCTTTGGGTTTGAGAATGGGTGAGGGTGATGCCAGATCCCATTAACATGTCTTTTCATCTACACACATGAGGAAACATGCCTCACACACACTGGATTCACATCCTTCTTGAAAAATGCACACTAACATGCAAACGGGTACGGACTCACATGCAAAAAAAAAAAATAATAAAAAAAATAATAATAAAAAAAAAAGGCTAAATTGCTCGGGAAGCTGTAATCCTTCCCTGCGGGCAGACAGTTTCATGATGTCGTGACTGCGCCGCTGTGAAAAGCTCCCTTCTTTTCTCAATGCCCTGTTCCCTTTTCTTTTTATCCCTCCATTCCCAGTCTCCCTCGGTGCCCCAGTTCACTCCAGTGCACACGCTCCCACTCTCACCCCTGCAACCCACCCCCCCCCCCCCCCCCACCCCATTTCTACACCCTGGCCCTGCCTTTCAATATTGCAGCCTCCACCAGCTCATCTCCTTCACGCTACTTTATTCTAGGAGTGTTTCACATTTGCATAACTTGTCCAAAACAATTTGCCGTTACACATTATATAAAATTTGACAGCTGCAGAAGTGATGGAAACACACTCACACGTACACGTTTACCAAAAAATAACAGAAGACAACAAAGGTTGGACTACACAAGGAACGGTTCTAGTCTAATTCCCCATGTTAAATAACATTCAACATCAGTGGTTCTTAACCTTGTTGGAGGTACTAAACCCCACCAGTTTCTTATGTGCATGGAAAATAAAATGTGATTTTTTTTTTCTCAAATTCAAGACATAGGAGGCTTAGCGGTGAACAAAACAGGAAGAGCAGCCTTTTCATGGCTCTCTTTCCCTTGAAATTATTTATCTCCATGCATCTTAAAGGTGTTCCTTTAATTTTGCTAGATAGATAGTTGCTGTTTTCTTAAGATGGAACAAATGGGCAGCAGATACAATGAAAACATCAGAGACCCCAGAATTGAACCCTGTGGAACACCATACGTTACATGTTAAATGAACCGATCCAATTCGACCCAACTTTCTGGGTTGTTTTATACAAAATGACCACATTTTTTATACCTAAGTAAAAGATCTGACCAATATTTATGAGTTGTTTTACACTAAAAGACCAATTTCCTGACTCTAAGTTGGGTCAAATTGACCCAAGTAGAGGATCGGTCCATTTTTGACCCATAGTTGGGTTATTTTTGACCCAACTGTTTTTAGAGTGGACTATATCCGTTATAGATGTGAATTCATATTGCACATATTCGTCCGACTTTCTTTTTTTTGCTCGCCATAGTATGAAGGGATTACAATAACAAAGACATCTCACGATGTACCATTACAACAGCCGCAAGTCAACTACTAGCGTCACATTTAGGCCAAGCAATGTAATATGATCACCTGCAGCCAATGATGGCCTCCGCTGACCCCCTGAGACTGACACACCGAAACCCTGGGGATCGGTATAACCCAGGTTAAGAACCACTGTATACAATATATACACTTTTTCTATTACTTCTTTAGCTTTTTTGTACTACTACTACTTTCTGTATATATATATATATATATATATATATATATATATATATTTATTTTTTTATTTTTTATTTTTATTTTTTCTATATGCATCATTGAATGAGAAAACATTCAATCACATACTCCATTGAACACAGGGGTGTGGCCTCAATAGTCCTGGACAGAATTTGCTTAAGATTTATTGTTTGACCCAACAAAATGCTTTCCCCACTAGAGTTATAACACCTTCTAGCAAAGTTGCATAATTACCATACATTATTAATCCCCATTAATAAAATACATAAAAAAAACAAGCATTTCATTTGGATGAAAACTGGGTTATTGTATGACAATGTGGTAATGTCTCAATCATTAATACAGTAGCTTTAATAACACCAAAGAGAGAATGATTGTGAAAATCATATTACTGGGGTCAAAGTATCATTGTAATGTAATTCCACGTGATGATATGCGGAAATTGAGTTCCTCGAGTGCTGTCTACTTATCAATGTAATACTCATCCGTATACATAAGGTCATGAAATAATGGGTGTGTGGCTTTGATGAAGGAGGTCAGTCAGCCAGTCTCCAAGGCAGCCAAATGACACCTCGTTAGGCATGGCTGAAGGCGGTCTCGCAGGCCAGACCAAGACATCACTGCCACCGAGCGCACTAACACAGCCTGGGGCAAAGATTCGAACCACTACACAAATCGGATACAATTGGGATCTAATGATCACATGCTACTCACTAGGGAGGACATGAATAATCATATATAGGAGTTAAGAGATGCTGCACATTCTTATAAATACATAAAATAAATGTATTAATTAATTTATTTATTTATGTATTTATTTATGTATTTATTTATTTCATTTGTTTTTATTTATTTTTAGGTTCAGAGAAAAAAAAATGTCATAATGTATAGACTTTTGCAGGTACCCATAGGGATCGTGAAAAAGGTGCAATTTAATTCCCATATGATATTTAATGTCTAATGATACAAGTTGATGTCGTATTGTGGTGGTTTTGACATAATTTCCCCACATAACTAAGGAATAATTACTAAGTTCCTCTTTTTTTTTTTTGCCGTGCCAGACTTCCGAGTTACTTCCTTATTTATGGTTATATCGTTTTTTTTAAGACATCTGGTCACTCATAGTGTTGTATGACACACTACGATCAGACAATATAAAATGCTGCTGACCCTGGAAAATCTCTGCACCTACTGTTTTTGTTTGAAACAAAAACTAAGACAAATGAAAATTTACCATCCGACAATAATAGGGAGCAATTTACGATTTACCTGTTTAAGTTTTCTGCCGGAACTTATTGATTGATAGAAGTCTACAAAAAAAGATGCCCCCTGTATTGAACAGCAGCTGATCCAATCTCCGAATTCAGAACCAAAATAGGAGCAATCTGTTATAAGATCACTATTTATAAAGCAGTTAATTGGTGATAAGTTCAGAATTGAGACTGAGCAGAAAGTGGAGGAAACCATTTTGCTTCTAAAAATTAATGATCTATTCACCACAGTGTTATGAAGAATTTTTTTTTTTTTTAATTGTTAATAGTTAATTTACATCTGCATTTTTTAAAAGCTCTACACTATATAAAAATAGCATTTTTATTATATGCCGCGCGCCACTTAAAAATGGTCGGTGGGCCGCAAATGGCCCACGGGCCATAGTTTGGACACCCCAGAATGTGCATGCCTTCTAAACTGAGTGTCCTGTACACATATTAGGGCCGTCCTTGTTTGCCCGGGCTGTTAATGCACTCACAATCAGGATGTCCATTAATCGGACATGAAATCCACATTCATCAGCCTGTCCAAAGGCTCTGCATGCAAATGAAGTCAAATTGCAGCGCGGGTGCAGAACTCCTTGAAACCCCCTTAGAGGGAGAGGGAAACGAGACTTGCATGGGTGAGAAATGCAGGGATAAAGAGTGACAGACACAAAACCGCAGAGACATCCATTACAAAGGATTAACCTCATCACCGTGTCTTTTTGATGTTTGGATACAACGGTGAAGTGCTCACATGCGAAACTTGCTAATGTATAGCGTGTGCGTGATCTGTAAGCCTGAGAATGTTGAATTTACTGACAAGACAAAGCCTTAGTCAGGAACAGAATCGAAAATCACCGTCAGGGCTTTCGGTAGTTTGGCTAAATTCGCTCCCATCAAATACAATTCTTTTTTTATGACTATTTTCTTTTTGAAACATAAAGTTTCGCTATTGAATCCATTGGGATGCGTTCTCCCCTCGTTTCCTTCTTTAACTTTCTAAACTTGGATTGAAAAAAAATATGAGGATAATAGAACAGTGCAATGGGTGAGAGAACTGTCAAAAAATGTTTAAGGAGGAAATTGAGTAACTAGACAAAGTGCAATTTCTGCGGAAATTGCGTGGGAATGCTGAAAAGTTGAATGCTATTAGCTGAATGCTAAAATTTGGATGCATGTGATTAAATTATGTCAGTTGGTATCATCGAATATACTAAAATGTGGTCCAAGTAGGGTTTGAACCCAGGTACTTTGTTGTGGAAGGCAATTGCTCTAACTTGACTTGTTTGAAATCATGGCTAACGGCATATTTATTTTGAAAAGTGTCATCTGATGCTGAAGGCTAACATACATTTAATCATTTCAGTGAAATTAAAATCCATTTCCTGATACGATAGTCAGCTGGTATACATGTATATCCCTTAGCATAATGGACATGGATGTATTTGCAATGTACAGTCGCAGGTGAGATTTGAACCTGCAACTCGGAAGTATTATGTGGGACTTATTGCACGGCAAAAAAAAAAAGTGTGGACTATAAAAAGTGGCTGAAATAATTCGTTTTGAGAGCCAAACGGGTTTCTTGCTTCTTTGCATTCAGTCGTTGAATGCACAGGGACCAAGAGATGGGTATATACAATATAGAGTTACGCTAACCCGCTGTGTGCCAAATCTTAAGTGGACCTCACTCAAAGATAATGAGGTGTGATGAAGAAGTCACAAAGAGCATGTGGAGAGGTCACTTGCACCCATAAAAAACGTTAAAATAGTTTTCATAACACACTAGCCTAGAATAGAAACTAAGCAAGCCCATGGTGAGTCTCAATTGTGACCCCAAAACACACTTGTCGTCTTTATTGTTCATTGCTGAGCCACGTGACGCGATACGCTTGCTAATCCCATTAAAGTAATCCACACGGAAGCAATTTAAGGCTTGCAGCCCATCCATCGTTAATTTATGCCCTATTTAAACGCACTCCGAATCGACTCCCTGCTTTCTTTTTTGGCACGGTGTTCAAAAACTACAAACCCAAACTAGCTCAAACATCTTGGATTAGGTAGAGTTAAGACATCAACGGAAGTGTTGTTCTAGATGTGGAACAAGAATCCCTGGCAACAGCGTTAGATGAAACTCACAAAAGTTAAAAGGCAATCGAATACATTTTCTAGGAGGAGTTTGTTAAAATATGACTTCCATAAAAATGTCAAAATAAAAACAAACACGGCACTACTTGTAAAATTCTGATATGACCTTTCACCTGTACTTTTATCTTTAATGCTAGCTATGCTAATAATGCTATCCAAAAGACAGGATGTTCTCAATTGAACTATTTACTGGATGCCAGAAGGATCGAGTACAGTACACAGCTGTGGAGCCTTTTCTGATGGATGCGGAAGAAGGGCTAATCTATTCAAAATGGTTCCTACTCTTATACCGTCTTGGCCGCCCACCTACATGTGACGGCTGAGCCTAGCCCATGTGAATATGTGTGACCCGATGGTCTTAACTAGTTTCGACCAGAAAAAAAAAAGTGCCAAAGTGCAGATAGATAGGAAGACGCCAAGCCAAGACAGGTCACAGCAACACAATGGCCTAGCTCAAGTCACCTATCTAATCATTAAGAGGCCTAATCTAACACGGATTTGTTGTTAGGTTTAACATATGGCTCCAATATAAATTTTTGTAGGTTTTTGCCTCCCAATTTTCACAGATCTAGGTGAAATGTACAACCAGGAATTATTCGTTAAAAATTAGTAGGGGGCACCATTGAACCATTTTTCAAAAACCATTTAAGCAAATCTCTAAAACATAGATTTTAATACTAGGTCTAAAGAGTTTTCACCTATTATTTGACCCCCCCCCCCCCCCCCGAAACAAAAAACATCATATTTTTTCTTTGCAAACAGCGCATCGCCACAACAACAGCATGCGACGAAATGAAAATCTTTCAGGCAAAGTTTGAAGGCAATCAGATAAATTCTCAACAGAATGTGGCATCTACTAAAAGGTCTAATTAAAAATGGTGACAAATTCTCAAGTAAATCAAAATGGCAAACTTCCTGTTGTTATAATAATAATAATAATAATAATAATAATAATAATAACAATAATAATAATAACAATAATTCCCAAAAAAACAACTACCTGCTACCTGAAGTGATATTCTCAACAAATGGCTGCACCAGAAGCGGTTCTCAACAAAAGCTTAACTTAGTTTAGCCGTTCGGGCATGTACGTGGTTATTCATGAATAAAACATGTCAACCTTATTAAAAATAATCTGTCGATTGTGCCAGAGGCTCTTAAGGTCCACATCACCCCCCACACCTTCACCTTCTCCCTGCATCCTGCAGGGTTCAAGGAGACGAGCTCCTAATTAGCACTCCAACACTGAAGGAATGCGCTCAAATTATGTATGATCCTGTGGCGAGCGTGTTTGATTGCATTAAATAAAGCAATTGACACTCAAGGCTACAGAGGCGGTGGTAAGTCCAGATCTTACCTGAACATCTCGCCGAGGCCCTTCAGCACGCCTTTCTTTGCTTTGTTCTTGTCCTTGTCTTTCTCCTTCTCTTTATCCCGCTCGGGCTTCTTCTTTTCCACCCGATGTTTCAGCGCGTCTTCTTTGGAGACGTTGCCATTGGTGGGGCCGGCGAAGAGGTCGCCACTGGCGGACATTGAATCCTGACCCGATCGGGAACTTCCCTCTGTGTCCTCGTCCACTTGAGGGACAACATGGGGGAGGAGTTGAAGAAACGTAATATTTTAGCGACACATCTGATAATCGGGGCTTTGCTGATTTTGAACTCATTTTTGCTTCTGGTTACATCAGAGCAACCATTTATATCTCACATGGTTTAATATCTTTGAACAAAACACATAGAACACCACAGCCTCATTAGAAGTGGAATATATTAGACGTGGCAAATCCAGGTCCAGAATGTAACAAAAATCTTGCCACAGTTTGGCTTTAGCCTCAGCTGCTAGCTAGCTAGCACCCTAGCAGGTAAACGAGCACCATGGGAGCTAGCTAGGGAGCTAACTAACTAGCAGCTGAGGATAAAGCCAAACTGTGGCAGGGTTTTTAGCAAATCCAGGTCCAGAAAGTAAAAAAACCCTGCCACAGTTTGGCTTTAGCCTCAGCTGCTAGCTAGCTGGCGCCTTAACAGGTAAACGAGCACCATGGGAGCTAGCTAGGGAGCTAATTAACTAGAAGCTGAGGATAAAGCCTAACTGTGGCAGGGTTTTTAGCAAATCCAGGTCCAGAAAGTAAAAAAACCCTGCCACAGTTTGGCTTTAGCCTCAGCTGCTAGCTAGCTAGCGCCCTAGCAGGTAAACGAGCACCATGGAAGCTAGCTAGGGAGCTAACGAGCTTGCAGCTGAGGATAAAGCCAAACTGTGGCAGGGTTTTTAGCAAATCCAGGTCCAGAAAGTCAAAAAACCCTGCCACAGTTTGGCTTTAGCCTCAGCTGCTAGCTAGCTAGCTAGTGCCCTAGCAGGTAAACGAGCACCATGGGAGCTAGCTAGGGAGCTAACTAGCTAGCAGCTGAGGATAAAGCCAAACTGTGGCAGGGTTTTTAGCAAATCCAGGTCCAGAAAGTCAAAAAACCCTGCCACAGTTTGGCTTTAGCCTCAGCTGCTAGATAGCTAGCGCCCTAGCAGGTAAACGAGCACCAAGGGAGCTAGCTAGGGAGCTAACTAACTAGCAGCTGAGGATAAAGCCAAACTGTGGCAGGGTTTTTAGCAAATCCAGGTCCAGAAAGTCAAAAAACCCTGCCACAGTTTGGCTTTAGCCTCAGCTGCTAGCTAGCTAGCGCCCGAGCAGGTAAACGAGCACCATGGGAGCTAGCTAGGGAGCTAACTAACTAGTAGCTGAGGATAAAGCCAAACTGTGGCAGGGTTTTAGCAAATCCAGGTCCAGAAAGTAAAAAAACCCTGCCACAGTTTGGCTTTAGCCTCAGCTGCTAGCTAGCTAGCGCCCTAGTAGGTAAACGAGCACCATGGGAGCTAGCTAGGGAGCTAACTAACTAGCAGCTGAGGATAAAGCCAAACTGTGGCAGGGTTTTTTACTTTCTGGACCTGGATTTGCCACCTCTGCTCCCTATGTGGTTTGTAGTCATCTGAGAGCTCAGCAGGTTTGCTAGCCTGCTTCAAATATATGCATTTAACTTAACTCCATTGCTTGCACCCCCCACCCCCTTCAGCCTATTTCCCATAAATTATGTGATCGAGCTCCAACGCTAGTCATGTGAATCGGGTTTGTAATTTACATCAGAGTCTAATTCAAACCCAGACATCACATGGAATCCAAACTCCTTAAGGTGATATACGCTTGATTAAACTCGAAGTTCCCATCACCTCTAATAAGAAGTGATGTGCAAAATGTAATTAATCTGACAGTAATTATACATATACAGTAAGTAATCTTGAAAAAGGCTCCAAGGGAACTTAATTGCAAATATGGTGGTGACGGTAAGATCCTGTCTGCAATAAATAGATGTGAGGAATATATTTATCATAATATAATTTTTTATATTATGGGATGTCAGCATTTACGAAGGGTGGAAAAGGGGACAATAACGGACTCAAGGTCTATGGGATGACAGAAAATAAAAATAATAAATGTATTAAAGCACTGACTCAAATTATTTTTGTTGTCGTGCGATGGCGAGTATTGCTGACGTAAGTCTCTAGGATGCAGGTTTTGCATTATTAGCCTAATAATAACATTTGGTACAAGTGTCTACAAAAAAAAAAAATCAAAACAAGAACAAATATTAAGCAAAGTTGTGTTTCTGTAAGAGGTGTCAATTTGTGGAATAGTTTTGGCACTGACCTGAAAAGATGCAAGTCACTTGCTGAGTTAAAAAAAAAATGTTTAAAAGCAAAGTTCAAGAAAATTATTTAAATCAGACTTGAGCTGGCAAAACAGTAGAAATGGTGTCATTTCTTTCGATGTATCAGTATAGGTGTCATAAAAATTGTATATAAATGTACGTACATGTCAAAGTGCAGTTGTATACACAAACAGGTTTATCATTTTTTTAAATTAATATATATTAACCTATTATTGTATCTATTGAAATAAGTCAAAACATAAGGGGTAGGACTCGATGAGTTTTAACTTCTTCCTACTCCCCTTTGAACATGTAAACTCTTTTCTTTCTTCCTATTAATATTTTTTTCTTTTTTACTTCAACTTATATTTTATCCTTGTAATGTGTTTTATGTTTTTCTATGTTTATATGTTCAATAAACCAACCAACCAACCCCAAAAAATAATATAAATTGTGAAAAGTTTTGTCGTTTTACTTCTGTTTGTATGGAACCACATCTTTCCTTTTAAATATATTTCTTGGCCTCACTGACTATCCACTTGCAAAAAAAAGTATGACAATTTTTTTTTTAAATGAGTGCTTCATTTGTTTTTTTGTTTACATTATTTTTTTAAGTAGCGTGAAACTCTCAAACATCTTCGTATAGTCAACTTTAAATATTGCTGCTGTAAAGAATTGTAGTTAATATTCTTTCGTAAATGTTGGTAAGAACTAAGTACCCTTTGCTAAACGTAGCACTTAAAAAAAAAAAAAGCACCACTGCTTTCTTAAGATAGAACCCAGGAGCAATACGTATAATGGAAACGGCAGAGGCCCCAGAATTGAACCCTGTGGAACACCATATGTCATTGCACATATTCGTCCAACCACTTTCTTTTTTTGCTTGAAGAAATTACAATAACAAATCATTAGAGTCGTGTGCGTGTCTTGACCTCCGCTGAATCCTTGAGACTGACTCACCCAGGGGTTTGATCGAACCCAGGTTAAGAACCACTGCATATGATACCTGATATGAGGTCTCACAAAGGTTTTCAAATTGCTTTAAAAGGCAGGCCGGGCAAAGGGAATCATCTATTTCCTCATAATTGAGCACAATTTAAGTAATCAAACGAGTCTTTCAGATTGAGAAATAGCAAAATACATGAAAGGCCATATAGGCAATCTTAGGAATTTAATACTGTCGATCTGAGAAGAGAAAACCTGACAGAGAGCCCCAACTAGCAGGAGAAGCGTTGATGAAATAACGCTAATTTGCGGGGACAGAAAAGCACAGGAATCATTTTGGGCCACTTTTGTCAAACTTTCATCCTTTCAAAAATCAAGAACATAAAAGCCGGACTGTCAGTTCAGGCGATGACAGACGAGTACAATTGCCTGTCTTATTACAACACGGAAGGTTTTCTGGCTCAAAAGTGAACTGATTCTTTTTCAAAAAATATCTTCAAAGGGCACAACACCAAGTTGAACAAGGAGGAGTGCATTTTGCCGAGCGGGATATCTTATGGGGACACATTTTTACTTAGGAGGTGGCAAATTATTATTTTATTTAAATAAAAGTCGTAGAGCAGAGGACAGTGGCGGCTTATCTGTCAACTTTGACTATTAACCTCAGTGACGAGCACAAACTGGCTGCTTTTATCTAAATTGAAAAACAGAGTTATTTGAATATCATGTGGGGAGGTGGTGGGGGGGGGGGGGATGCAATAAACCACGGCGGCGGAAATCGCCTGCTTTCCCCATTTTTCTTTTGCAGAGATAAGACTGTATTTAGTGGCTCGCAGACAGAGCTTATGAGAACAAAGCATTCCAGGCAAATATTTGCCTCTTTTTCAAATGTTTCCCTGCCGCCCGCGTTTCATGGAATCCTTTGGTGGATGCAAATGTGTATATTGCAATTACGCTTGCGGTGCTGCAGTATTATTACCTGTTGGCTAAACATAAGACATCCCCCCCTCTCAATATGTCTAACACATGCCTTTTTTTATCATCAAACAACCAAGGAGAAATGGATATGTTCACTCATTCGGGAGGTGGGTAGGGATGCTGTTTTTTTTTTAAGTTTAGAATACATAATTTGAAGTTTAAGTTAGTCAGTAATAAAAAAAACAAAAAAACAAATGTGTGTAAAAATGTAACCAAAAAAAAAAAAAAAGCCTTTCAGGTACAGACTGAAGTTTCTGGTTGATACAATTACAGTAAATTAAAACATTTGAATTTGAACTGATACTAAGAGGGTTTTTTTTTCAGCCTCTTTTTCTGTTCTGTTGAACAACATGGTAATGCATTTTTAAAGCATGTTGCCACGTTCTCAAACAAATTCACAAAGTATGAACATGTCGTAATATTAATGACCATGTAGCCAAGATGCCAAAATTAAATGATTAATAAACAACTAATTAATTATGAATTTAATCAACTATTTGAATAATCGAGTAATCGTTTGGAGCCATTGTTTAATATTAAATTGTTCCATATTATTTTTATATAATAAATAAAAATGAATAACACAATAATGCTAAAATAAATACATAATGCAACCAAACAAATAATATAAATATTTATAAATATAATATAAACAATACAAATATAATAATACATGATAACAATAAATACAATAAAATAATTTATATATAATATATATATTATAGTATTCTTAACAACAACAACAATAATTGGTTTATAGACAGTATTTGGGAAGAAATGGTAAATGGTACTTCATTTATTTAGCGTTTTTCCACCGTACAAGACCCTCAAAGCGCTTTACATTGGACTACTCATTCACCTACTGATGACGGCATCAGGAGCAACTGAGGGTTCAGTATCTTGCTCGCTGCAAAAAGGTTTGTAATACGCTTAAATGCAAAATAAAACGTGACTGAAGCGATAGAATGATCAATTCTAAAAAATATCCAATAGTGACAACCCTACTGTGTATGCGTATGTGTTTAAGAATAAGTTATTTAAACCCAATCCAATAAAAAAAATGTAAAAAAGAAGTTGAGTGCTGAAAGTTTGAGTGTTTGTTGTGGAATTTGACAATACAGTATAATCAAACATTGTAGAATAAACGGTGACACTTAAGTTTTCAGGAAATCATGACAGGGGAGATTTGGTCAAACAAATCAACGCTGTAATGTTTTAACACAAAAAATGGGATAACTTCCCTAAGCATAATGTGAAAAGACCTTAAGGGATCAGGACTAAATAGCTTTGTAGTCTTAAGAAAAGCACTTAATAATGAAGCTATTTGGGAAAAAGGGGACATTCAGATTGGACTCTGGGGCAGTAGAAAAAGGTCACGTCTAATTAATCCATGTTTACACTGTTCCAGTTGGGATCAATACCTCAGTGTAATTAAAGAATTGTAAACATATCCATTGTATATGACTCAAAACAATGGTGAATGATGAGTACTGAACTGAACGTTAAGATACTTACATGTATCCATGCTGTTTTCGTCCTCAGGCAAATGAGCACTCGGTTTGTCGTACGACTTGTCGATTGCCGCCCGGAAACTGTCGTTGCAACCTCGGCTCCTGATGATGCGAGAGCGCGGCCTGTTGACGTTGATCTCGCCGTTCCGCGTTGCCGCGGCGAGAGCCGTGTGGAGGCTTTCAAGGGAACTGGACTTTTTGAGACCGAGCGAGGGTCCGACATTTTGTCCTGAAGAGCCTGTGGGGAAAAAGGAAAACCGGGTCAGACAGACACGTACAGACTTACAAACTAATGTAAAAAAAAAAAAAAAAACAGCAACAACAAAAAGATTAGATTGTTAATTTCTGTATGTGAATACGGATCACCTTAATCTTAATCACTTTCAAAACTGCTGGGATAAAAGTAACCCAATTATGGATAAAAAATTGACCGATCCACTTTATGGGTGAATTTGACCCAACTTTCTGAGTTGTTTGATACAAAATGACCCATTTTTTTGACCCAAGTAAAGAATCTGACCAACAATTAGTTATGAGTTGTTTTAAGCTAAAATACCAATTTCTTGACTTAAAGTTGGATCAAGTCGACCCAAGTAGAGGATCTGTCCTTTTTTGACCCCTAGTTGGGTTATTTTTGACCCAACAGTTTTTAAGAGTGAAAAATTGAAGAATTCTACTTCTTGTGAATTTGACCCAACTTTCTGGGTTGTTTTATACAAAAGGACCCAATTTTTTGACCCAAGTAAAGAATCTGAACAACATTTAGTTATGAGTTGTTTTAAGCTAAAAGACCAATTTCTTGACTTAAAGTTGGGTCAAATCGACCCAAGTAGAGGATCTGTCCATTTTTTTACCCCTAGTTGGGTTATTTTTGACCCAAAAGTTTTTAGAGTGAATAATTGAAGAATTCTACCTCTTGTGAACTTGACCCAACTTTCTGGGTTGTTTTATACAAAATGACCCAATTTTTGACCCAAGTAAAGAATCTGACCAACATTTAGTTATGAGTTGCTTTAAGCTAAAAGACCAATTTCTTGACTTGAAGTTGGGTCAAATCGACCCAAGTAGAGGATCTGTCCATTTTTTTACACTTAGTTGGGTTATTTTTGACCCAACAGTTTTTAGAGTGAAGAATTGAAGAATTCTACCTCTTGTGAATTTGACCCAACTTTCTGGGTTGTTTTATACAAAAGGACCCAATTTTTTGACCCAAGTAAAGAATCTGAACAACATTTAGTTATGAGTTGTTTTAAGCTAAAAGACCCATTTCTTGACTTAAAGTTGGGTCAAAATCGACCCAAGTAGAGGATCTGTCCATTTTTGACCCCTAGTTGAGTTATTTTTGACCCAACAGTTATTAGAGTGAATAATTCTACCTCTTCGCACACCACATACTTTGTAACACTTCATGTGTAGTACGAGTTCCTCATCCATCTAGACGCAATAACACAAACCATACAACTGACGCAATTCTGCCAGGGATTTAACATGTTTGAATTTGGCTAAATGAGGTGTGACCCACTGCTGCCGGGTGACCCCAGTGGGTCTCTAGATGGAGTCTTACGCTGCCAAATGCATATTAAGCAAAAGAAAATAAACCCCCATGTGTCTAAAAAGGAAATAATTTGGTATCCTGTATGCACGACCTCCACTGAAATGTATTTGTTTTTTTGTGAAGGGTTGGTGCGATGCCAAAATAGAAAAATGGGCTGAAGAGGAAGACGAAGGTCTTTAAGGTCGCAAGGGACTCCCCTCCTTCCGCTACATCTGCTACCAATGCAACTAAATGAAGTGTGAGTTATTTTCTTCCATTCACTGTGCCTATAGATCTACTGTCTAAGAAGTCAAATAGGCTAAAAAGGTCAACTGTTATCCACTGGAGTCTGCTTTCCAGACTACTAAATGCACTGTCATGACTTTTAAACTCCATTTTATCTTGGGTTTCATCGATGCTAGTAAACATGTGCAATCCCAGGAGAACCCGGGACCCAAATCCGAAAGCACTATTGCAAATAACTGAAAAATCCTATAACGCTGCATCAGATGAGCTTACATGTGCACCTTCGGGCAGGCTCAAACAATAAAATAAAATTTCTACTGTGCGGTCAGAACTCTCACATTACAGGAATACATCACTGACTGCTCGTATGTGAACCGCTCTGGGAAAATAGCTCACATGTTGTAAAGGACTTGTCAAATAATGTACACATGTATGGGCAGGTCCAAAATTATGATTTTGAGATTTCTCTAGAATCAGCTTATTTTCATTTCCCAGCAGTCCAACAGTTGCACTTAGAAGTTTATGAAAATAAGTGATTAGTAGACTGTATAACGCGAATCATTATTACCTAACGTGCTTCTAGCAGACTCATACCAAAGCGCGTCTTGGGAAACTCAAAATAACCGGGAATTTTTCACCTCTAACATCATTTCACAGATGATTTACATAAAAGCCCACTGCAACCAAAACAAATGGAAATTACACCGTAATGTGACCATCCGACATCAAATCAAGGAGAAAATGCACAACAGTGTTTTGGTGCCATCGTGCAGACAATGTAAAAAAAAAAAAATTATAATAATAATCAATTAATGTTCAGATTCAAATCAATATTCAGATTCAAACACAAGAGTGACACACAAGAGTTTAATGTTTTGATTACTGCTCGATACGCTATTTCATTGTATTCGTGTCACAATTACAAACCGTCTACATACGGGTTAGTTATACCTGACCACAAATTTCCACTTTATGCCGTTATAAGTGGGATGGATTTATAATTCAAATATGAACACTGTTAAACTTGCAGATGAAATGATGATTGTGAATTGTTGACACTTGGTTACATTTTCAGGTAAGTCGGGTAATTGATATAACATTTTAGAAGTATATTAAGCGTGGAATTACAGTACATGAATATCTCAATAAATTTGTTTTGACCCATTTAGCTTGACATTTATTTATTTATTTATTCATTTTGTCAATTTAAAATCTTTCATTGGTGATGCCCAATTTTAGAATGTGTCTTTTTCAAAGAAAGTACCAACAGTAATTGGGCAAAGGACCAACATTATGTAGTCATACGAGAGTAGCCTAAAAATATTGCAATTCAGGCTACTTTATGGAAAAGTGAAAACAAAAACAAAAAAAAAATGTATTTATGAAACCCCACCCACATCCGTTTTTGCCTAAAGCCTGACGAGAGCAGACGCACAGAAGCCAGAGTGCGTTTGACACAATGGGATCGCAATCTCGTACAGGATGCAACAGTTGAAGGGAACCAAAATGACATCTGCCGTATTCGGAAACAGGGAATTATCCTCCCACTCTGTATTCGGCGTCACGATCCACTTCACCATTGTTTCTCGCAAGTCTGGTGAATGAATGGCAGCGAAGTCGCGGGGACACAAAGACGATGGAAAAGCAAGGAAAGGAGAGAGAGAGAGAGAGAGAGAGAGAGAGAGTTTGCCCGAAGACCATTGCCAGCTGCAACCTTCCTTTGTTTTCATCAGAAAAATCCCAAGCTCTCAAGGGAGAGTTTGACGGACAGCTCTCTGTATGGCGTTCTATTATGTGATTCCTATCTCCGGAGCCTATCCGCTTCTGCTCCTCGACGCCCTCTTATTCAGAGCCATAAAATACATATTCCCCCCCATTGCATACAGACAAGAGTTTGCCGCTCCCCACGCGCCTGCAGGAGGAATGAAAACCATCGCGCTGAAATGCACACAAAGGAAGCTAATCTCAACAAATAGTGGCTGCACCTGAAATTGTGTCACGTCCAGAGGCAAAACTTGGGTCACCGAGTCTGTGGTCCTTGGGCATATTAAGTGCAAGGGCTGTTAATTGGAGAAGATCCATTGCCATTAAGCGTTAAAGGGGAGCCATGGCAAACTCCATGAATAAATCAACAATGGTTATTACAGGGACAGGAGCCCGTACTATAATTAGAGCAGCTAAAACTATGCAAGCCAGCTATTATTCACCATAGGCACTTGCATGTAAAGATCTGTGTACAGACAGGGGGGGGGGGGGCTCCATTAGACATAATTTATTCAAAGAGCCAGGGACGGTAAAAGGGTAATTATGGTAAAAATAGCCTCCGAGGTGGTCAGGGAAAGGCCGTGTCCGGGTACCCCAAAGGAGGGAAGATATCCCTGGAGTCCGTCGGGCTCGTACGTCTCTGCCGGTTGTAGATCATTAGCATGACAGAGGACGTCCTTCATACCCTCAACAGGTGTCATAAAAAATATCTTAATTAAGGGGACGTGCAAGTAATATCGCAATAAGGGTTACAGGATGCCTTTGCTATGAACCAAAATAAACCGAAACATCTCAGGAAAACAGTGATCGCTTGACTAAGACTTCTTAGTCCCACCTGTATCTCCAAAAATTATTCTACCGAGTCATTTTTGGCAATTGGGCGGCACGGTGGCTGACTGGTTAGCACGTCCGCCTCCCAGTGCAGAGGACGTGAGATCGAGTCCGGGCTTCGGCCTTCCTGGGTGGAGTTTGTATGTCCTCCCCGTGCTTGAGTGGGTTTTCTCCGGGTACTCCGGTTTCCTCCCACATTCCAAAGACATGCATGGCAGGTTAATTGAACACTCCAAATTGTCCATAGGTGTGATTGTGAGTGTGGTTGTTCGTCTCTGTGTGCCCTGCGATTGGCTGGCAACCAGTTCAGGGTGTACCCCGCCTACTGCCGGAAGCCAGCTGGGATAGGCTCCAGCACCCCCCGCGACCCTTGTGAGGAAAAGCGGTCAAGAAAATGGATGGATGGATGGATTTTTGGCAGTTGTTACATTTCTTCGTGTGAGGTATCGGCTCAAGCATGACCCAGTGTACAAAGCAAGGGTCCAAGTATGGGTGAGTTTGGTTTACAGGAACTTGACCAGACAACTGAAATCCCAGACCTTTAAGGTCTTTTATCGCCATATTAGAGGTCATATCAAAACAGAGACTGTCACCAATTTGACTCACAATGTCAGTGTCACGGTCTGTCACGACGCGGAGTTGACTCTGTCACGAGTGCGGAGTGGAGGACCCAAATGCAGGGAGGCAGGAGAACCACGGCAGGAATGCAGGTTATACTCAACATAATTTATTTTACAAAAACGCTAACAGGGGTACTGGTTAGCTTTAAATAAACAAAGATCTGAAAAGATCCAAAATCAAAGTAACAACCAGAACACCAGCGGTGAGAGCGACAATGATCCCACAAGGACTGACCAAACCCAGGGAACTAAACACACACACACACTAACGAGATAACAAGACACACCTGGGGCAAGACACAAGTGGCTGACGGCACGGATTGGTCGACACGAGGAAGGGCAGGACCACACACAAGACCAATGGAGACACACAACCAAAACCAGAGCCCCAAACATGACAGTCAGTGAATTGAATTATTGTCAGTACAACTAATGCTGTTTCCAACCTTTATTATTATTATACTTATCATAGCATTGTATTCGCCTCACTTTTTTGCCATGAAACAACTTCCACATAATGACACCGATTTACACCGTTGCTTCATTCATCTTAGCATTCAGCTCCTAGCGTTCAGCTATCCAGCATTCCCCCACGCAATTTCTCCAGAAATTGCTCTTCGTCTCGTCACAATTAACATTGGTTTTAGATTCACATGACATCCCCAAACTCACGGGCCACACCGAGCGAGGGGCTGGCAACTGCCCGTGGCTGATCCGCAGATCACTGCAGCCTTTCATCCGATGAATCAGTAATCTGTCTTTGCCGTGTTAACTTGACCGTGTCAATTCATTTCAGTAACAAGCTACAAACCACAGCTAAACTCGGCTTGTAATGGATCAATTGCAATAAGCCAGAGGGCTCCAAACTAGCAATTGACACCTTTATTGGAAGCACTACTCACCACTTGTGTACCAGTACCCTCAACATCTGAGCTGTGCTGAGTATTTTTCTTTCATGTTGCAATATTAGCGGTCACTATTCAACACTACATTGACCATTGTGCATAAACCGTCGGAAAAGGCCGACTGTGGTTTGTAATGAGTTAGTAATGGGAAACGAGGAGGGGGGGGTGGGGGGGTCACTTGTGTAATCTCTTTTATCGACCCATGGAAACATAATGGGCCATGGTAATAATTAAATAAAAGTCCCGGCACATATGCTTACCTCCACTGGTTCTCGCGCTGCGGTTAATCTCATCAGCTGCTGTTAAAGAGCACAAATAGGCACGAGCGCTATCATGCAACATGCAAAGCAAAGAGAAGAAGGGGACAATAACGTTCAAGAAAGGAAGCTGTGTCATTTGAGAATGGGGTTTAAAAGAAGAGGATATTACATTCCATGCATGAGCCTGTCAGTCACGAGGCTTACAAAGCACAGATATTCCCGCAAACCGAGGTACCTCGCAGATTTTTTTTTCTTTCTTTGCCCAATCTCATTCTCCATCTAAATGGAACAGGAACATGGGGTGTCTGATCAATTTAGCATATTTCAACAATGAGGCTCTTCAAAGACAAGAAATCCATCTGCTGCTGTGATACGGGAGCACCTGGAATACGTTTTAAAGGAGAAACAGAAATCCCTACGGCCAAGGATGCGAGAGCTCGCCGTTGAGCATGTTAAGCATTTAGTCAAGGTAGCATCGGAGCAGACAAGCCTCATTAATGAGTAAATGAACTTTGGAGAAGAAAGTTCGGAATCTCAAAAACATTCTTTGGAAGACAAACCAGTTTATAAAAGTATGCTATGTATGTCATTCACTACCAGCCATTTTCACTTGTGCAGCGGAGCTTTGACTGGTAAACAGGAGGCGATGGTTCGAATTCCACCTTAGGCAGATTGCAGTTCAAGTGTTATTTTTTTACTCGTTTATCTTTCAACGACAATTAATACTTTGCAATTCTCACACAATTTATCTTTCATTTTACTTCATAAGCATTCATCTTAACATTCAGCTATTAACTCTTTCACTGCCAGACGTTTTCCGAAACGGGTTGTCCCCAATGCCAGCCGATTTAAGCATTTTGAGTGATCTTTCAAGGTCCACAGAAAATGTTGTGTTTGGACTATGGAAACACACATACTACCAAATGAAATATTGGACTCTCAGCTTTCATCAGAAAAAAAAAGTTTGTTTCTACCTTATTCCGTTCTTCAGTAATCAACAATAGAAAATGGTTACTTTCACCGAAATTCTCTGTTTTGAAACAAAAAAACGGAGAAAAAGAGCTTTTTGTGAAACGATGTTATTTCATGCACTCTCGTGAATTGTACACTTCTTTTTGTCCATGAATGATGTCAAAAGAGAGTCATCGCTGCCCTCTAGGGGCCAAAAATAGTCATTAGGCACAACAGACCGGCTGGAAACTTTCACCACAGCTCCGGAAGCCTTGCCCGCACACGTTTCAAAAAAAAAAATTGGATGACGTTTTTAGACGTCATTGGCAGTGCTCTGTAGGTTTTTACTTGACGTCTATAAACGTCAATGGCAGTGAAAGAGTTAACTGTCTAGTACTCTAGTACTCGATTTTGACAGATTTCGCAAGGTCCACAGAATATTCTGTTCTATTGCTATAAAAACATGGAACCACCAAAACAAAGATTAGAGTCTCTTCTTTCATCAGGAAAAAAAAGTACATTTGTATCTGTTTCCGTTTTGCAGTAATTATAGGAAAATAGCTATGTTTCATCATTATTCACAAACCTGTTGAAAACACTGGCAAAAAGAGCTTGTTGCAACATGGCCCTGGCTGATCTCTTGTACTCTGCTGCCACCTGCTGCCCGTTTTTTTGTATTAACTACCATTGCTTTAAGAGACCTCTTCATGTCAGAATTGACTGTAAACGTAGTTAGTGACCTGCCCACCTCTGAATATACCATGTAGTCACTGAAAAAGTATATTTGATTGACTTGAGGTCAGGGCTTGCAAGTACTTCCACAGCAAATGCGTCCAACCATGCATGAGTGATATAATAACATTAGAAGTACTGTATGACCAGAAAAATGCATCAAGGCTTATTCAAAGATTGTCCGATAAGTAAAATAACTCAGTTCCTTTTCAGAGCTAATCAAATAAACAAGTAAATGCCGACATCACTTTGGAACAATCAAGAGGCTTTTTTGATATCGTCCCGAGATAAGATGTGCATTTGCGGCGATGAGCCATCTCATCTCCCCCGTCCACTCGGCTCACTTCCTGTCCTCAGACAATCAGATTACATTTGCAACCGACACGGAAAAATCTAGAGGATAATGTCAGTATGCTAAGTCGGCAGGGAAACAAACCAAAAATATCAAATTGCAGTCCGACTTCAAAACAAAACCTTTTACATGGGACTTTGTTATCTGACAATCGGTAGAAGGCAACAAGATATTGTTGACCAAGACTTAGTTTGAGTTAGGATTTGCTTCATCTCTTAAGAATACATGAGGAATGGAGAGCTGAGAGAGAGGGCAACTACTTAGCATACGCTGTACAAACTTTCCAATGTCATAGTCACAATGTTTTTACCTTGCAAAAAAAAAAAAGAAGAAGTTAATTTATCATCCAGAGGAATTCTGCAAGTGTCATATAAAACAAGCAAAGCATTTACCCAGATCCATGCTCTTGGACTTGCGTGACTTGATGATCTCCAACTGAGCAGCATTTTCATACTGCTTGGTGCGCTTTTCTGACATACTCTGACGGGCGAAGCCCTCCCTTTGAAAGGAACCATCGGGGTTGGCATCGGCGCTCAATGAGCTGCAAGAGATGAGAACGCGATGTTAGGTAGGTAATGTTTAAGTGTGTGAACGTAAGCCCATTGATCATTGTGTGAATAGCCGTCCATATTAACTCATTCACTTCCAGCCATTTTCACTGAAGCGACCCCCTTTTACTGGATTTTGACTGATTTTGCAAGGCCCACAGAATATTCTGTTCGATTGCTATAAAATCCTGGAACCTACCAAAAGAAAGATTTTAGTCACTTTTTTTTCATCAGAAAAAAAAAAGTATATTTGTATCTGTTTCCGTTTTGCAGAAATTAGCATTTTAGAATACAGCAAAGTTTCCTCATTATTAACAAACCCGGGAAAAAGAGCTTGTTGCAACATAGTTGATCCCTTATACTCTGCTGCCACCTGCTGGCCATTTTTTGTGATAACTACAATTGCTTTAAGCGACCTCTTCATGTCAGAAGCTGTATCAAAGCCTCCTGTATGCTCTAGCATAAAAAAAAAACACAAAAAACATATAAATATGTTTTTGGGAGTGAAGGACTTAATACGTTTTGGGGTTTCAATGAGATAATCACATTCAAAAATACAGTCACTCCATTCCGCTATTATAATTAGTGCTGTCACTATCGAATATTTTTAGAATCGATTAATCGACTGATGGGATTAATTTTAATTTTGCATTAAAGTGTATTAGAAACGCATTTTTTCCTGATTACTGTTTATTAACCAGTGATTGGTGGTTATTTTGTACTTTGTATTTTGTACTTTTATTCGTATAGTGATTGAGGATTTGGACAATTTTAAATTAAAAAATGTCGATTAATTTGATATTAAATTACTTGTCGATTAATCAATTAATTCTGACAGCTTTAGTTATAATGAGGATCCTACTCAAGGGCACCTCAATGCCTTTGCTGGATTGTTTAAGTTTAGTTCTGCATGACACCTGATGTGAGGATGCTCTGGGGTCAGTATCACTCAATAACACCACTACCCACCCCCCAAGTCTGTCTGAGTCCAGGCTTCCATTGCAATTTACCTTTGAGATGCTCTATCTCTGTCTGGATCTTAATTGAAAATCGGAAGGGAGTGGGGGGCAGTGTTTGGGTGAGGGGGCAATGGTATTTGCATTACAATTAGGGTGAACACCTTGCCATTCAAGTAGATAGATGCGGCGCTAATGAAGTCTTCGGAAAGATGCGAGCATGAAAAGTGTTTTTCCTTCTCCATTTTAAAAATAGAAACGACTGTAAAAGACCTGCTGGCACTTGTCTGCATGTAAACAATTGTGATTTGGTTTGTTGATCTCATTCAATAGTGCGTCATGTGTCACCAAGAGGCCGGTGTTAATATGTCACTTTGCTGTCACCCGTACTCGGCACTCCCGTCTACGCCGCCATACAGGGGCCGCCTTCCGCTGACACAGGAAAGAAAGTGGAGCAGGAAGAAAGGAATGACAGCACAGATGTATTATTCATTCATTCATCATCACTCACGTTTCCCCTCACATAACTCACAGCACAACACACAGTTTTTTTTTTTTGTTGTCTCAGAAAGTGTATCTTTCTTGAATGAGACAGTTCAGACAGCACGGAATGTATTTTTCACTCACTCTCGCTGTTGTGATAAATGACTACGCAGGGCGTCAAAACATAAACAAAAGCGGAAAATAGTTTGGCATGTTCAGTGGGATACTTCAGTTGAAGTGAAATTTAATTTAGACTTATTTTTGTCATTTTTTACACATATTAGGGCTGGGTAATATTTTAAAAACCCTCATAACGTTTTTTTTTTTTTTTAACGACACCGTATTATGCTTTTATGACTCTAAAGTTAAAATTATATATATGTTTAGTTGATGCCCCAGTGAAGGGATAAATTGGGTAATTGTGGGTAATGCACTTGAACACATCAGGTGTACAGTGCATCAAAAAACATGAAAAATGTGGATTTATAATGGGAGTCAATGGTCCAAAATGTGGACATTTTTACGTATGTGTACTATAAAAATGTGTTTCCAGCATATAGTATTGACAATAATAATTTCAAAAATTTGGACGGTGCCATTTTGAACTTCAACATGTTTTGGACAATTGGGTGCAATTTCAGCTCACTCAGTGATTTTTTTCACATGCTTTATATTTGATATTATTATTAATAAAAAGCCACAAATTGGACATTTTTCTTATGAGGGATTTATTAAGTTTTTACAACATAATACATTTTCAAGAAATATTAACAGTGTTCAATACCACTATTTTTTTAGACTAAACGCATGAGTAGTCACCGATACCAAGGACGGCTATCATAAACACTTTTAAAACATAAAATGTCCCCAAAAAAAAGACAATGACATATCATTTTAAAGAAGGACCTACACAGTATATATCTCAATATAGCATTTTCCCTTAAAATTGCATGAAATTCTAATTTCTAGAGAGGGCGGCTGATAATAGTATCGCTACTCGCCAACCAAATAAAGCACCAGGGGGCTAAAGCCAAACTGTGGCAGGGTTTTTACTTTTTGGACCTGGATTCGCCACCTCTGGATCGGACAAACGAATCCGTCAATGACCCATATAATGTATATGCATTCTAAATAAACTCACATTAGCATTTTTATTCTGCTTATTTACCACTTAAAATGGGGTATTATCATGGTAATAATGTAATATTTCTACATTGTTTAAATTGAATTGCCCTCAATCTGTTAAGTATAGATAATTATTGCCATATATGTTTTATATTGTTGCTAGTAACTAATTAAATTGTGCATGTTATTGAATATTGACCTCACTGGTTTATTACAAACCACCATTTTCCAAACCCATTATGAAGAGCAGAGCGTCTGCTGCCTGGGAATTAAAGTTGACACTGTAATTTATTTTTTGCAGTTGCAATTCCAATTTTATTGAGCATACATTGTGAGGCAAAGTGAATACGTTTTTTGTATCTGCATCATCCACTAAAATGTAATGGCTTCTTCCTTGGCTCATTTGCCAACCATACCTTGTACGTATACAAATGATACAATATTATTTCCACTGACTCCATCTTTTCTGTCAGTGCATGTGGCCTTTCCTCAAAAATGAGCCCAAACCCACCATAGATAAAATGTTCCCTCATCTCTCCTACTTTTAAGCAGTGTTTAAAAGTGATTTCCAACATTGCGAGCAGATGTTTCTGTATACGCTAAGCGACCTGATGTCATCTAAAATTAACCAGTGCTGCGCATTGCTCACAGGCAATGCTTTGGAGTGCATTTTAAATCAACCTTCCCTGTCGCCATCTTCTCCTGGCAGGGAGTTAAATGTGTCAAAGCATCCCTGCAGAGGTATTAAAAATGCTAAAAGCTCTTCTTGGTTTTAAATAGTAGCCGCCTATCTTCTCCGTTCGGTTTGTGTTCACACAGTGAAAATTCACAGCTGATGCTGAATCCCGATTTTGATATGGTTTTATGGATTTTATATGGTTATAGATATGGCTGACAGAACTTCCTGCGTTTGCCTTGGGTGCTTTGATTCCTTCCTACACTGCCCCACTGTCATATGGTGTTCCACTAAGGAGGACCAAAACTGCCAAAATTAAAAAATAAATGACTAAATAAATAAATAAAAATAAATAAAATTAATATATATATATATATATAATAACATTTCGACCTGATAGAGCCTCTGCAGCATGAGGTAAATAAATGTGAGAGCAGAGCGTTTTTATTTATTGAATGATAGTTAATTCTATTTATAAATTTATTTTTGTATATATGACAACATTTATTATTTAATTTATATTTAATTTTTGAATTCAGTTTTTTCATGGTTTCATTTATTTTTAATTGTATTTATTTATTTATTTATTTAGGGATATATATACTGTGTGTGTTTTTTTTTTTTTTTTTTTTAATTTATATTTGTTGTATTTATTTTTTGAATTATATTTTTATATGCGCTTTTATTTTCACTTTTATTCATTTATTTAGTCTTTTTTTTTTCTTTTTTATTTGGGCAGTTTTGGTCCTCTATATTCACAAGGTTTTCCTATTTTGGGGGCCCAGCTGTTTACATTGTATTTGCTGCCCCTGGGTTCCATCTTAAGAAAACATGGGATTTCTTTTCACTGCTGTGTTGCAGGAAATTGTCAAATTTCACTTAATTGCCGCCCCCAAAAATATTGATTCATACCAAATAATATATATTTGTTCATATAGACGGAACAAATGAATGACCTTCTCTTAGATGCCAGATGACATGTATCTTTCTGTCTACTCTTCCTCTTGCAGCGTTAAACAGCAACTAGAATATTCAGGCAAATGAAAATTTCCGTTTGTATGTTTGCCATACAGCATTATTCATGCTGATATTCACCTGCAAAGGAGGGCAGGGGCACGGAGTCCCCCCCCCCCGCATAGAGAGCCTCACGAAACATATGCGAGGTGAGGAGAAAAGAGGGAGCATGTATGACATGCTTGTAGCAACAGCGCACCGCAGAGACACAGTAAATATTCATGAAGCTAGAGGGGACCATTAGCATTTCAGGGAAAACACACAGGCGCGTGTAATTCTTAGTTATACACTATTCCTGATGGCCGAGTCTATTAGCCCATCAAGCCAAGAAGCATACTGCTGGCAATATTAGCCGGAAAAGTTTGTTCACGTCTATATGGACCCCTTTCCACTTTATATGTTAATATGCAATATTGTTTACCAGCCAATGTGTATCTAAACACCTGTGAGACTGAGGGCATCTGTGCAACAGAGTGTGTGAGCTGGACTATATACATTATGTGTGTGTGTGTGCGCGCGCCTTAATGTACCCGTGTATAGTATTTCAGCAACAATTTAAAAGGAAATATGCACATAATAATTGATGTCTCTTTATGGATAGTAATATTAGTCTTACAATTCTTTGATCGATGACGTCATTGGTCAGCTCCACAAAATGACACATTGTGTTATATTTCATGTTTCTCAGCATACACATTTGTTCCATGCATTTCAATTGGTGTCAATTATACGTGGATTTTCGCTATTCGAGGGCCGGGACAGTCCCTTTCCCCTGTGACTGTAGAGTAAATATTTTAAAAAAAAAAAAATAATAAAAAAATAATAATAATTATAGATAGATTGCTTCATCTTCTGATCGACTTGGTGATCGGTTATCGTTATTTTTTCCTTCTCAAAACTCATTGTTGGGCCAAAAAAACCCTCATTGTGTGAAGCCTAATTATTTGTTCCACTTTGTTTATTGATTTAAATACATGTCATTGTGTATTCTCTCAAATATGTATTTTATAAACAAATGGGGGGAAAAAAACAATAGGAAATTGCCATTATGTCGAAATTATATGTCATTCGTTGGTTTAATATAAATTTTGTGTATCAAAAATATTGGTACTTGGTATTGGTGACTACTCAAGAGTTGAGTACTCGTGCTGGTATCAGTTGAAAAAAGTTTTTAAGATTTCACCAACACGTCTGAGTTTGACATTTATTTTGACAGGGTATAAAATACGATAAAAAATAAACATTCAAATAGTTGCATTTTGTTATTTACTTAACTTAAAACTAAGCTTGTGTTTCCAACACCACCTACACTCCATTCCGGAGAGGAAAACTTTCATTCGATTATTTATCCAGATAAATCTACTAAGCCACTTCATCAGTCTCCTCAGTCGTCTTATCTTTTTTTTTTTTTTGTAAATCACGCGGACAAGGACCTTCCTGCTTGGCTTTCCTTACAAAGCGCGACAAGGAAGCAGACAACGTAAAGGGAATTAATGTAACAAAGCAGACCAACAACGCCAATGAAGGAATCATTTATAACCATGATTTATACAGTGAAAGCTAAAAGAGGACACCTTCTGGATTCCATTTCTGGATCATTCACACAGATAAAGGAAAGTACGAACAATGCCTTGTTTAAGGTCTACAATGATTTGATTACTAGACAAAGTGCAATTTCTGCAGAAATTGCGTGGGAATGCTGAAAAGATTTGAATGCATGTGCTTATGAAATCAATTGAAAGATAAATGACTCAAATGTGGTCCAAGCGGGTACAACGTGGTGGAAGGCAATTGCTCGAACCACTGAGCGAAGGTGACTTGTTCAAAATCATGGCTAATGGCGTATTTATTTTATTAAGTGTCATCTGATGCATTTAATCATTTCAGTGACATTATAATGCATTTCTTCATATGTAGTTAGTTGCTTTACATGTACATCACTTAGCATAATAGCAATGGATACATTTGCAATGTACAGTCGAAGGTGGGATTCAAACCCACGACCTGCCCCACTGAGCGGTATCAGACGGGTGGCAGTGGTGTATGTATGGAAGGTGGGCGTGGAAAGTGGGAAAAACGTCAATCCCATTGAAAATGAATGGGGAAAAGTTTTTATTTAACGTTAAATTGTGTGAATACTAAAAAAAAAATTATAATAATAAAAATAAAAATATAAAAAATATAAAAAAATAAATAAAATAAAAAAATTGTGTGAATACTGTAAATCATGTGAAATCAGACGATATATACCCCAAGTTGAAATTTGAACGGTGTAAATCGGAAGTATTATGTGGAATTCAAATAAAAATCACAATAACATATGTGGGAATGCTTCACAATTAATAAAGTTCCAATACCATGTAGTCTTGCTTGGACCACATCCGGTGCTTACTTGCGCATGTTAAATAGTGTGTGTGTATGGTCGCACTTAAAACGGGAGAACGAGAACCGCTGCATTTGGGCAGCTGTGAGCGTTTGAGTGAAAAGGAAACGTGCGCCTGCCTTGTTTTCACGTATGTGACTTTGACGAGATGAATTATTCACCATAACCCTGGGCAGTGGTACGGAGCGCACCTCTGGCCCTGCGTGCGGGTCTGCGAGTCATAAGTGTGCATAAGTGTGCGGTTGCTTCTGTGAGGAGGTTCGAGTATGAACAATAATCCACTATGACAAACTTCTACCGCATGGAATGCTGAATAAATCTACCCGGCAGTAGATTAAAGAGGAACATTGAGAAAGAGAAGAATAAAATATATGAAATCACATAGAAAATGCCACCAGGTAATTTTAGAATGGATGATTAGACCTTTCAATGTGAACACGAGCAATACCTTTTTTTCGACAACAAAATGGCTTTAACTGCTTACAGTATTACTACAATTTGAGCGCATGATTGCTTTATCCTTTGACAAGCTCATAAATCTCAACTTTGAATCTTCCTGAGGATACGTCGGCGCTAAAATCACTTGGGTGACAGGAATCACAGCGGGTGGCGGATCTGTAATGGTCTCCCGGCTTTATCTATTATTTATTACAAATACCCGCAAATGTCATCTGCCTGCCATTGGAGTCTTCCCAAGAGGTCCATTATTAAGAGAAAAGACGATGATGTCATGACATTAAGATCGTAACACTTAATAAAGGTCCAGTCGGACTGCTGTGATGTCATTCATTTTGCTCGCTGGCACAAAGAGGCAACTTCCATTCAAATGTAGGGATTTGCATGCTATGATAATTTAAGTATAATCCATACAAATCCATCAATATATATTTACATGGTGATAGCATTTTATGCATTCAATCGTAATTTTCCAAGTAAGTTTAAGACATAAGTTTAAGGAAAGACCCATATATCTTAATATAGCATTTTCCCTTAAAATGTATTGAAATTAATGTGAGTTTTCTATGGTGATGTCACTATTGAATATTTTTAGAATCAATTATTCAGTCGATTAATTAGATTTGTACTGTACTTTATAAATACTGTTGATTAATGATTGTTGTTTATTTTATATTGTTTAGTGATTAAAAAGGGAGGATTGATGTTATACTTACTCATCAACCTTTTTGAAACTAGTAAAAACAAATGTTTGCAAATTAAACACAAAAGATAATCAGTCTGCTTTCATCAAGGACGACAAAAATCTGTGAATAATTACTGTTGAATGTTAAATGATTACTTATTAAAATAGTTGTTGATTAATTAGATAATCAATTACTTTTCAGATTATTTTTGATAGCTATGTTATTCTATTTTTCTCATTTCTAGTTCTTGAACGCAAAACGGCCGGGAGAACGACAAGTCTGTTGCTTACCATTCATTCGGACTGGCCAACTCATGGATCCATGGTACCGGGTTCTCCCCGATGAATCCCAAGTCATCGTGAGAGCTTGAAGACGATTGGTCCGAGAAGTGGGCAGGAAGCAGTGGCGGCCGGTCATCTTCTATCAACACAATGTCATCCTGTGGCATGTTCACAGTGGGAGAGAGCTGGTATTTACCTATCGACAGACGGCGAGAGGCAGAATGGATAGAGTCAGTCAGTCCTCTTGACTCAAGAAACATTTTATGACTTTTTAACTCATTTGCTCCCAAAAACGTATAAAAACGTTCTATTTTAAATATTGCCATGGTGGTCCCAAAAATATACTTATATGTTTTTTTTTTCATTTTATTTTATTTTTTTATGCTAGAGCATACAGAAGGCGTTGATGCAGCCTCTGACTTGAAGAGGTCGCTTAAAGCAATGGTAGTTATTACAAAAAAAATGCCCAGCAGGTGGCAGCAGAGTATAAGAGATCAACCAAAGGCCATGTTGCAATAATCTCTTTTCTCCAGTGTTTTCAACAGGTTTGTGAATGATGATGAAACTTAGCTATATTCTAATGCTAGTTGCTGCAAATGAAAGAAGAGACGCTAATCTTTCTTTTGGTAAATTCCATGTTTTTATAGCAATATAACACAATATTCTTGCAAAATCAGTCAAAATCCAATATTAGACAAAGTGCAATTTCTGCAGAAGATAGATAAAAGATAAATTATATGAAAATGACAAAGTATTAATTGTAGCTGAAATATAAAAAAATAAAATAAAATAAGACTTGAACTCCAATCTGTCTAACCCTGGGATTACGTGTGTGTTGCGGATCGACTGCGGAATAGCTGCGTCGTGCCGTATAGACCTATTTTCTATTTTTGCCGGACGACGCATCCGTCGGCATCCGTCAAATGGCAAACTAGCACAGAACACATTGAGCGGTATAGGAAGACCGACGCTTTAGTTAGTATATACTGAAAGCTTGCATTGAATTTCAATTTTTAATATAGAATGGAGTAAAAACTTGATAATGACAACTGACATCAAAAGTAATGGATGTGAAATAATTTGACAATGATTAGCATTCAATAATGCATTTGTAGTCAAAAGTTGTCCAAGTGGGGTTTGAAAAATCCAGTAAAACAGCAGGGAGCGAAGGGGGTCGCTTCAGTGAAAATGGCTGCGAGTGAATGAGTTCAAAATAAATAAATGACACATCAAGTAGTAGAATATCAGCAAAAACCTGAAACTAACCTAAACCCAAAATCCCAATGTCACTTAAGCTGGCCAAAGTTGAAAATATGAGCCATTGTTGCCATTCCCCTCCATTATTCTCAGAGGACAAAGACGTGCGGTAGAAGAGCTTTTCTGATTTGTATTCAGTCCTGCGTGACCTTCCCTGCAGCAGACTTCTTTGAATTGCCTCTTTACATCTCCTCAGCAGTCAAAGTCAATAGGAAATGTGCTGCATTGGTTGACACTCAATGGCAAGAGCGGCAGAAGAAGGGTTGTTCAGTCCTATAAGATGTCCCAATGAGGACAGAGGTGGAGGATCCGTTAAAAGAAGTTTTCAAGTTTGAAGGCAAAGTCGAGAGCAGAGTTCAAGTACACATCTGATTACAATTAGACAAAAGTATGTGTATGGGTTTTCATCATCAGAGAGATCTTGATGATTTAATGGTCGAGGAACAACTTGGTACAATATTCGCCCTACTAAAACCTCAAAGTGATTCAAACAGGTATTTCATTTCACAGAGTGCCAACTAATGACAGCTGCATGTTGTGGAAGTCATTTTGAGCAGCAATTATTGCAACCATGAGGTGTATAATTCAGTTTTGAGTTTTAATTGAGTTTGTTGCTGGAACCAAATAAATTAATAACGGGAAAATAAAGATGCAAAACTGACTCATGGCGAGATTGACTCAAATGAACCTTTAACTCAACTCAGGGTACCGTACATTACTGTATATGTCTCATGATATACTATTGTTATATTTAAAACATGTCGAGAATGAAAATGTGTGATAACTGATTCTTGTGTGAGGAATTGGGGGTATTTAGATAGCACATATAAACATATAAATACGTTAATATGTCCGCCAATATTGGACAAGTGAAATGAAGGCAATTTCTCACTCGGGCAGCTTGACAGAGAACCCTGGGTAATTGAATTCATGGCCACTGTAAATCAGCATGGGGAACACCAGTCACAAACTCCAGGCAATTGCTGAAACTGAATGATCTGGGTGAGTGGCTTCAGTTTTGCTGGACGTTAATAACTTACTGGACTTGACGTGATGACGGTGATGTTTAAAACGATAATATCAGGGTTCACATCCATCAGAAAAAAATATTATTATATTATATCATATGATATGATATCATGTAATATTATATGATATGAAATATATCATTTGTAATATTATATGATATGAAATATATCATATTATATTATATTAGTATGTGGATAAGCAAGTATCCACAGAAATTTATGTAGTGCTGATCTGAATAGCTGTCTACGCTACCAATGCTGTATCCCTTGTGATGATAATGTATGACAATGATGAAGCCATGCTTAGTTTGTCGGGTGTTATGCAGTTACTATGTCCCTTGTTATGTGACAATATATGATGACGTATTAGTCAGGCTTAGTTTGTCTAGTCTTATGCTGTTATTATGTTCCTTGTTATGATAATGTATGATGATGATGTATTAGCCATGCTTATTTTGTCTAGTCATGTGCAGTTACTGTGCCCCTTGCTATGGTGATAATGTAGGACGATGATGTATTAGCCATGCTTAGTTTGTCTAGTCTTATGCAGTTACAATGTCCGTTGTTATGTGACAATATATGATGATGTATTAGTCAGGCTTAGTTTGTCTAGTCGTATGCAGTTACTATGCCCTTGTTATGATGATAATGTATGGTGATTATGTATTAGCCACGCTTAGTTTGTCTAGTCATATGCAGTTACTATGCCCGATGACGATGTATTAGCCATGCTTAGTTGGCCTAGTCATATGCAGTTACTATGCCCGATGATGATGTATTAGCCATGCTTAGTTTGTCTAGTCGTATGCAGTTACTATGCCCCTTGTTATAATGATAATGTAGGATGATGATGTATTAGCCATGCTTAGTTTGTCTAGACTTATGCAGTTACTATGTCCATTATGATGATAATGTTGTCAGGTGTTATGCAGTTCTATGTGCACTTAGTTATCCTTAGTTGGACTAATCAGCCAATTTTGTCATTGCATCAAGGTTCCTTAGCTGAGGTTTCCCATGTGTTCTGCATCCAAGAATGCTCACCGTGGTTACTTTTTACTTTGTGATTTTTGCATCCAGCACACTGAAGGTTCTTAGTCAAGGTTTCTCTGTCAAGTCTTTTCTTTCAGGCCATCTAAAATCAAGCCCTGCTCTCCGCTCTTACTTTGTATTTTTGTATATAAAGTTTCCCAACTCCCGTGTCCTGTCTGCGTTTGGTTCCTAAATCCGTAACCTCACGTGACAATAAACTGCTTGTAAACCATCACAAAAGTACAAATGTATAGTATACACGTTTGTGTCCAAATACGATATGTCCCTTAAAAGGGTTGTGGCGATGATTTGTAGATTTGGTTGAGGCAGCCATTTTACAGTGCCACGGCAGGTCATGACCATGGAGTTCAACTGTGGCACTGTAACACTTAAATAATAGTGACGAATCAAACTTTTTGAAGTGATGTGCAGAAGGTGACTTATTAGCACTTTCAGCCATGTTTGGAGGAAGTGAGGTGCTAATGGGACACCTCAATCCAGATTCTAACATGAGACTTTCTGTCACAGTCGGGCTTCTCACTTTACTCTAAGTCGTTAATAAATGCTCAGATTCTGAAACTTTCATTTGTACTGTCAATGGAACTCAAATCAAGAGTGGAAGTCCGTTTTTCCAACTCCACTGAAACACAGTCGGCCTTGGGGCCCAGTTGTGGTCAGCTGTGTGGAAGCGATTTGTTGATATTGAAGCATCAATGTTCGTCCTCCCTTTGGCAGCGAGTGCAGACACAGACAAATGTATTCCTTGGCCAGGGAGACCACCCGGCTACATCCATTCCGATGGATCAGCAGTGCAGTTCACTCTTCTGTTTCTCTGCCTTCCGAGCGAGGTGCCTCCCATTGAGACATTGAGCTCTGGGGTGAGAGGTCACACTAATAGGACTGATCCATCTTCTTGCCTCCATCTGTGTCCATCACACGTACTTCTACTTTCTGCTCTCTGGTCTTATTTTTCCCTTGTGGTTTCATAGTCTTGGGCGTTTTATGGCCTATTGATCAGAGTGATGGAGGGGTTATTCGTTAACCCGTGTTGCCATAGCGATCAGTCCGATGCAAGTATTGCAATGGGTAATTTCGCTAAGTACGGTACGCACAGGTGAAAATTAATGCTCCGTGACTAAGGGGGAACACTGTTAGGATATTGCGTCTCTGTTCCTCAAGGGATTTTGTCATCAATGGAAATGGACAGAACATTAAGTTGAGAGACAATTTTTTTGATCGCTTCCAGGTGGATCGGTGCAGCGTCTGCAGTGATGCGGACGCTGTATCGGTCCGTTGTGGTGAAGAAGGAGCTGAGCCGAAAGGCAAAGCTCTCGATTTACCGGTCGATCTACGTTCCTGCCCTCACCTATGGTCACGAGCTGTGGGTCGTGACCGAAAGAACAAGATCCCGGATACAAGCGGCCGAAATGAGTTTCCTCCGCAGGGTAGCCGGGCTCTCCCTTAGAGATAGGGTGAGAAGCTCGGTCATCTGGGACTCAGCGTCGAGCCGCTACTCCTCCATGTTGAGAGGAACCAGTTGAGGTGGCTCGGGCATCTGGTTCGGTTGCCTCCTGGACGCCTCCCTACCGGCGGGAGGCCCCCGGGGACGACCCAGGACACGCTGGAGAGACTACGTCTCTCAGCTGGCCTTGGAACGCCTTGGGAGCTGGGTGAAGTGGCTGGGGAGAGGGAAGTCTGGGCTTCCCTGCTAAAGCCAGGGATGTGATTTGACCAAAGTGAAATTATCTGAAAATTTAGCCGGGGGTCTGGGGGCCGCTGGCACCCAGCTAGGTCCAGGGCAGTGCCCTGGTGGGGGGACAAGGCCCGGAGCCCGGGTTTTCCGTGTTTTTAAGTACTTTCAATGCACTCACATGACAAAGAAATAGACAAAACAACAGCATAAATTTTCAATGTATATTGAACTATCCCATATAAAATGGCAGTTTTAGTCAACTCAAAATCAGTCACATTCAAAAACATTGGACTGCCTTTGCTTTTAAAAACTATCACTGAGAATATCATCATATCTAACTAATGTGATTACTAAAGTTAACACATAAATAATGTTGAAGAGTTCAAATTTCATGAACAAATAATTATATCATGACCAAATGAAAAGTAACTCATATTAGAGCATACCACAAATGTCTTTGTTATAGCAGAAGATGTTATCTGTCGGAGTCATGTGCATACACAATGAACTACTAGAAAGAAAAAAAAAAAATCTAAATTTTTTTTTTGGGGGGGGGGGATAAAAAAAGCGGAATTCCGCGAATTAGCGGAAAAATCACATCCCTGTAAAGCTGCTGCCCCCGCGACCCGACCCCGGATAAGCCGAATTGAAGACGGACGGACGGACAATTTTTTTCAACTTCTGAACTAAATACAATGGATCACAAGTAGTGAGTAGTGCAACTCAGAAGATGTCCAATATTTTCTTCACCAATTGAGTAATAGTCCTGCAAAGACTTTTAGTTTGAGTATCCCAGGATATTTTATCACAATAATGAATCTCGAAGGACGGTTCCCTTTTGGGCTATCACAAAAAGATGTTCTTTCCTGTGCGCCAACAAGTTTTTCATTCATCTTCTTCCCACGTACAGCTCCCCACACCCTGTTTTGGAACCCTGGTCAAATGGTCACATTAAGAAACCGTGTTGGATCGCGGGCTTCAATTTTCACCTCAGCATGTGAACTTGACACCCAGCAGCAGTTTTCAGTCAGACAGAACGGAAGGTAACGCCGGGGTGTGATAACAACCTTTGCATCCTCGCCCGACTGTCACTGTCACACTGTGTGCACGCTGGAAATTTCACTCCACTTCATAGTTCTCCTCCACGAACCCAATTATGTTCTGTTTTCTCTATAAGAAACAAAGTCCTGTCCTTAGACTCCCCAAAGGCAAAAGGGTGGGTGGTTAGAACGAAAGAATAGAAGTAAATTGTCAGAAACTCATTTAATTTGAGCCGGGAGTCGGGCAGAACATACTGCACTTCACCCCTGCTAGTTATGGATTCAGCCTAGAGCCTTGCGCATGTGTGACGACAAAGCTGACAATATCACAGCACTGCATGCTTTACTGAAGAAAACGGGGAATTGGATTGCCTCTGACTATTAATATCTAGATGTGTGAGTCTGTGAGGTTCATGGATACACAACAACACACAAACATGCAGAGGGTCTGAATGATGGGTCAAAAAAAAAAAAAACTCAGCTAAGAACAAGGGTAACTTACAGTGTAATCAACAATAGCATCAAATGTCATGTCAGGCTGTCCTCATGTGAAATAAATATAAGAATATTGTGTGAAAAAGCAACTTCAAGAGCTCTACATGAATAACAACAAGTAATATCACAATTTTCTTCTACGATTCTCATATCATACAAAACTTGATATACGGTCTAGCGACATGGATGTGATCCAAAACGACCCAAGCGTGGGTGTCTGTCCAGCCTGTGTGATAATTCACCAGTTCTACACTCCGTATCGAGCTGTCAGTCAAGGCCCAGCGGCTGCGTGCATCGTGACCTTGCAAAGCCACATTTAACATCTGCCCCTCCAACCACAACTGTCACATCTCTCACACACACACTCAATTTTTTTCTAACTAGACCAAAATGAAATTGCGTATCCACTACAGTAGGTGGCAGTGGTGTGTCCAGTCGCAGCGAGTTCACAATTTAATAGACAAATTATACTAGGGTGGCAAAGAGAATTATTATTATTATTTAAAAAAAAATAAATTGGGAGGGGGGGGGGATATTTTCTTCCTTGGGGGGCATAACAAAAATAATTGAGAAGCATATTTAAAAGTAGAATTTGCTGCTAAGCATAAAACTCAACCCTTTTTAAGACTTAATAATAACATTTGTTTGGATCACCGAAAAATGTGATGTTCTATTTCAAATAATGCCATGCAAAGCAATACAATAATACAGAAATCGATGAGATGTATAGAAGATGGATGGGTGGATAGAATGCTGCACTGCACATCGGATCCAAGTCTAAATAACTTTGGAATTAAACATGTTGTTATTGTGCTCTTGCTGTCACATTCTTTTCTTAATATCAATAATAGCTTCCATCAGTCTGCCCCAGGGTAGTTTACCGCGTGTGAATATGGTACGTGTATAATCCATCTTCTGTGACGCGTCTTTGAGTGTCCAAAAAAGCGCTATATAAATCTGATGCATTATTATTATTATTATTATTATTACTATTATTATTATTATTATTGTGAGAATGCTTCCAGCCGATTTACACCATTCAAATTTCAACTTGCTTAAAACATTCAAGCCATCTTGGGAAAATATAATCTGATTTTGGATAATTTAACGTTTAATATAAACTTTTTTCCCCATTCATTTTCAATGGGACAGACGTTAAAAGTTTTGATGTGCGAAAAAACTCCTAAATACTACATCCGATTAACACCATTCGCCATGTGCAGTTTCATTTTTTGGCCCACAAGTGGCAGTAGTGATCCAAAATTGTATTTCCTGAATTCAGCAGCTTAAACATTCGTTTTTTTCAATGTCATTTAACATTATTGTTATAATAAAGCATTCCACATGCATTCAAATATTAGTATTCAGCTATTAGCATTCCCACGCACTTTCTCCAGAAATTGCACTTTGTCTAGTTATAATAATTATTATTATTATTAAATTATGTTGTTCTACAGCAGAGAAAGAATGAAAGAAAGAAAGAAAGAAAGAAAGAAAGAAAGACACTCTACTACTGAGTTATGCCGCCACAAAATCAAAAAAGAAAGACTGAAAAAAAAAGAAGGTATTTCACTTGTTGAGTATCTTGCTCAAGGACACCTACCTCAACATGAAACAACCGCTCCACCAAATAAAAATGAAAAAAAAGATAAGAAAAAATAAAAATACCCACACTGTTACAGTCCTTTTCAAGTGGGAATGTTTAGTAAAAAATGTATAATTATTGTAAAATAATTTATATTGTACATGTTTGGTCAAATGATGAGCTGCTTTATAGAATAAATGCCTACCTAAAACAAGTTCTATATTTCTGTTTCTAAATTCAAGTAGTGTCTCCCGCATTGTTGGAGCAAAGAAAGCCTGTCATAGCCAGTCGGCACGGGTTAATGAGAGCAAGGCTCAGAGGCAGCCTGAAGACAAAGAAGAAAACAGATTGACATTTTGCTCGCAGTTACAAAAGTCACAGATCTGAGACAACCGCTGAGCTTTAGTTGTGATGTGAACTTTCCTGCTTCAACACACACTCCCAACCTTCTTCTTCAAACTTTTCCATTTGACCCATTTGACTGCGAGTTTGCAGGATGAGATGAGCAGCAGGCACCCTTGAAGTCTCGGATGGAGAGAAACTTTTTTTTTTTTTGCCCACAGTTACCGCTTTTGATCACTCATACGAGCCTGTGTCAGAACAGCCAGTGGAATAAATATACGAAAACCCAATCAATTTGGATTTATTTTATTTATTTAACAGATGAAAGACTAGCTAAAAAAAAAAAAGGAGCTTGGGTGTCAAAGGTATGGAGTCAATGTCAGGCCTATTGATCTGGAGGTTTAATTAACCATCAGAAGAGTCTGACTGACACAGCCTCTGATCTCCTATCATCAGCGGCAGAGTGGCACCACTCGGACTCAACTTGTGCGCGTGCGACAGGCGTGCAAATGCGAAAGGGTGGGATTGCGAAAAGGTGAAGATCATCGACCGATGACAATGTCACCCCCATTTGCTGCGTGGAGCTGGCGAAAAGTCAAGTGCCTCAAGATGGGCTCAAGCTGGAATTGGAACGGAGCGAGAATAGATGAAAGAAGTGATGCAAATGATATGAAAAAAGAGACAATGGAAAAGCATAATTTGAGGATGGCGAGATGAAAAATGGCTTCATTCCATCATCCCGTAAAAACGCACCCTCCCCTCAACCTGGCTTGTGAAAGGCACATCGATAGCGAGATGACAGCGGTGACTGCTGGTGGATTGAATTGCCAATTCCAATACGCGCAAAGAGCTAAGATGTCAGCCAGTTGATGTCAGCTGGCAAGATGGGGGAATTGGCTTGAGTGAAACCAGTCAGCGGTGGAGCGAACGCAAGGGGAGATTAGCGATGACGCTAATCCCTTTGGGGCTTGAATGGTGAAACGTGGTGTGCACCTTGAGACGCGGGGGCTATGGGGGTGCGAATAAGGCTGTGAGAGCGTACTGGGGGGATTTAATCGAGGCGAGCAGACTGTTATGGAAGCTGGGGAAGAGGCTGAAATTGATCATGAGATGGCCAAGTGCAAGTAGACAAATAATGAAGAAAGTCGATATAAAAAATGACAAACCTTTTTAGGAAGGCAAGCAGAAATTATTGGGAAAAACTGGATTAAACAGAATAAATTAAACGCTCAAATTTAAAATCATTTTCCAGTTCAAGACCCAATTTAAAGTCCAATTTGTCTTCTCCTAAAATTAAAATACGTTATGTGTTTATGTCATAACGTTAATGTCCATAAAAATTTACCATCCAACCATTTTTGAAATTGCTCATCCTTAACTCATTCAAACCCAAAAACGTTTTTTTAATAATGTGTCCTTCACTCCCAAAAACATATTTATACGTTTTTGTGTTTTTTAATGCAACAGCATACAGAAGACGTTGATGCAGCTTCTGACATGAAGAGGTGGCTTGAAGCAATGGTAGTTATTGCCAAAAAACGGCCAGCAGGGGGCAGCAGAGTATAAGAGATCAACCAGGGCCATGTTGCAAACAAGCTCTTTTTGCCAGTGTTTTCAACAAAAATGTGAATAATGATTAAACGTAACTATATTCTAATGCTAATTACTGCAAAACGGAAATAGGCTGATGAAAGAAAAGACTCTCATCTTTCTTTTGGTAGGTTCGATGTTTTTTTTTTAGCAATAGACCACAATATTCTGTGGGACTTGCAAAATCAGTCAAAATCCAGTAAAACAGCCGGGAGCGAAAATGGCTGGGAGTGAATAAGTTAAGAGTAATACACTTTGTACTAGTTCAGTTACAGTAACTGTGCTTAAAGAGAGCAGAGAAAACATGTATTTCAAGTGACCTTGACTTACCAATGCGTCCAACTGAATTTGCTAGTGGTGTGTCAAAGGCCTCAATGCTTTCATACAGGGAGTGGGAAATCCGACGCTCTTGGTTATTCTGAAGGCTGTAAGGGTTTACAGGATGGCCCTGCGTAGGTGGACTTCCAGGAACCTCCTGCAGAAAACAAGAACGGGAAAGTATGAAGCTTAGACATACTGTAGGTACACCGCCATGATTTAGTGATGGGGTGGAGTGCTCGCCTCCCAACCGAAAGGTTGCGGGTTTAATCCGATGCCTCTGTGACTACGTCGAAGTATCCTCGAGCAAGATACTGAACCCATTATTCTTTACTCCCCCTCCTTAGTGTCACCCTTTTTTTTTACCTAAGATCTTGGAAAGCTTGTTTTTATGTTTCCTGGACACGTTGTGCCTGTTAAGTCAATTTAAAAAATCAAAAGGTGTATTTACAATAAAATCATTGTACGCTTTAAGAAAGTGCTCATATGACTGTTTGACACAATGCTGCTCTCCAAAATCATGTTAGTGGGACCGATCTCAGCTTGTGTCAGTCTTTTCTGGCTCAGCAGTGTGAAGCGCTTCCTGCAGTGAGCTGAGCTGGCCAAAAGCCGATAAAAACTCCATGGATTTCCCATGGGCCGATTGGCAGCTGTCTCAAACGATAAATCCGGAACAAGTGACATTTGTCATGTGGCCAATGTGCAGGCCTGCTAGTTACTCTCAGACACAGTTTTGTGTTACGCTTAGTATGATCATTCTGCTGCAGTTATTTATTTATTCAGGTATCATTTCCAGTTTTGATGGAATATCACACAAAAGTGAACCGAACGGTTTGGCATATGCACAAAGAGCTGCCAAAAAACAAGAGAAAAAAGTCCCTGTATAGAGCGTTTTTTTTTTTTTTACACAGACCTTCCTTAAAGTCTCGACTCTATAACTCAAGTATGCTTTGAACCGAGTCTCTAGATAATACAGTATTGATGTCCAACATTTATTTTCTGGATTGCAGCCAAGAGTAATAGACAGAAACGATGGCTTCAGACAAAAACAGGAGGTCAAGAAAGGGAATCTTTGGCGCAAACAGTGATGAAAGTTGTGATTTGCATGATCTGAGGTTCCTCTAAATGATGAGTGCTGCCATGTTAGGCTCTCAAGGGAGTGGCACAACCTGGCTAGAGATTGGAGATGCACGCAAGCCAACTGGGACTTTTTAATAAAAGGGAGTGGTTTAAATAGGGTTGAAAAAGCAGCACTTTAGCTGAACAACATTGATGAAAGCAAAAACAGAGCACGGCTGTGAGTTTGCGTGCATTAAATGAATGACAAAGAATCTCACTTTTGTGCATCTGATTTTAATTGACTCTGAATTCTGTGCTAAAACTTAATCACTCTGACATTGTTTACCGACTTGGGACAATTTACACCGAAAGCAGAGATGTTCATGAAAATCCCGAGACTGCAGACAATACTATGCCAGAGTAGTAATCAAACATTTAGGTCTCCTCCAAGAGGACCCCTTCAACGATTGCATTATTTAGCACAAGCATCAATTAGCTAAAACTTCGAGCCCAGAGAGGTTGTTTGCAGAAAGTGGAATGTTTGTCTCTTTTATTTTTGGGCTGCGATGGCAGGTGGGGATGGTCAGTAAACACTATAATTAAAATATGCCATGTGAACAGCAGAGGTGCATTGCATGGAGTTCCCTGTCGGAAGACAGAACTTGGCTGTTTATGCTGATTACAACCCTTCCACAGTTGATGGAGGTCCATGTAAAACTAACACACTGGTTAGTGGAAATCCAAATAAATCGGGCCTCCTTCACCAATTGCTCTCAACCCTAACCTTAACCCCAACCCAATCAACTAATTCAAACCTCCGAAAAACATATGAATAAATTTTTTATATTTTGTCCTGCACTCCCAAAAACATATTTATACGTTTTTTTTAATTCTTTTTTTTAATTATTTTTTTATGGTAGAGCATACAGAAGGCTTTGATGCAGAGTCTGACCTGAAGAAGTCGCTTATAGCAATGGTAGTTACTACAAAAACCATCCAGCAGGTGCCAGCAGAGTATAAGAGATCATTTTGGAACAAGCTCTTTTTCCCAATGTTTTCAACAGATTTGCGAATAATGATGAAATTTAGCTATATTCTAATGTGAATTGCTGCAAAACAGAAACAGATACAAGTCTACTTTTTCCCGTTAAAAGAAGAGACTCTAATCTTTATTTTGGTTGTTTTCATGTTTTTATAGCAATAGAACACAACATTCTGTTGGCCTTCCAAAATCAGTAAAAAAAAAAAAACAGCCGGGAGCAAAGGGCGTTGCTTCGGTGAAAATTGCTGGGAGTGAATGAGTTAATAAGCAATCAGTTACACAGAAGCAAGATTTCGATCACCTAATCGACTATAGTACCCGTCTCAAATATGCAGAGATTATAGCGACCGTAGTCAGAAAAATTAAATGAGATTTTTTTTAGGGAAATGTGTTCAGTAATCTTTGGAACGAAACAAAATTTTATATAGCACACACACATACATATAACCTTACTGTAGTTAAAATATGTACCGGTTGGTGCCGTTTGAGGTGCTATCACATTTTTGTGTTTCTTTAAGCCTTTCTTCTAATCAATTTTTGTCACCTCAGCAAGTGTTTAATCTGCCCTAATCTAGTCTTCTTCAGAGTGGATTAACCTGTAGACTGAGCAGTAAAAAAAAAGAAAAAAAAAAGAAAACGGTGTGTTTATTTCTAGTTTGATGCATCACATACAGTACGTACTGTATACGCGCCTGTATTTCTCTGGGGCAACATTTGTAGTCAAATACAAACTCATACACATTGCTTTGGCCTCTCTGTCAGCATCTCTCTGACCTTCAGTTGCAGTGAGAGCGAGTGTTGACAGAGAGTCTTAAACTGTCACCTACGGCTAATAATGTCAAGTCTGTTGCCATTTACTGGCCCTCCTATCCGAGCTTCTGCCTGTTGCCATAGCCCTAATCCAGTCACCTCTACCATGATGCTGTAATTACAGACTTAAGATGCTGCATCTTGCCGCAGGCGCAGGCCACATCTCTACAGGCAGATACCTCATTTCCATTCGTTTATCACATCTAGCGCTTCGTGGCAATTTCAATTTTATTATCTGTGTAGGAAGAATTGATGACAGGCACAACATTTAAAGTTGCCGTACACAGGAAAAATGTGTGTTTTCATATGTACAGTACACCGACAGACGATGCTAGCTATGTTACCAGATACCAAAATTTCACCAGTGTGGTCCTACACTGGGGCCAGGAAGCCTACTTAACCACCAGATTCAATATATTATTTCTCAATTGGTCCTATTGAGTCTCCCCTGCTTCTCCTAAACGAGTTAGGACTCGGAGAGCAGGCAGGGAATTCAAGGGGCGGCAGCGCTAGAATTGTATTTCTGCTACTCTGCTTCCTCTACTATGTTTTGCGCACAAATTGGTGAGTACGCGCGGCATTGTTATTAGCAGGCTACCTACCAGTGCTTTCGTTATTGTGTCAAAATATGCATTAAAAAAGTCTTAATGTCTGCTGTATTGCAAAGGGATGTAGCAATGAGCGTTGACATCATGTTACAATATAAAAAAAGCAGCACATCTGTTTTCCATTTGTGCGGTTCTAGCACCCTCCGGTGGATAATGTATTCGTGCGGCTTCATTTTTACCAGGCATGTTTTGGCCACCTACGTTTAAGAACCTCGCTAATCACCAAAAGAATGGGAATGTATATTTGGTTATCGTTACATGCCTCGTATTGAATTAATTAAGAAATTAGAAATAGTTGAATATTTTACATTTTCAAAATTATATACCTATATATATATATATGCCTATAGAAAGAAAAAGAATAAGAATAAGAACAAGAACAATATTAGAAGAAGAAAATACAAAGATTAGAAGAAGAATATTAGAAAAAGATAAGAAGTAGAAGAAGAAAAAGTTTAGAAGAAGAAGAAAATTAGAAGTAGAAGAAGATTAGAAGTTTTTTTTTTGTGCTTTCTTTATTCATTTAAACTCCAACGTTCAATTCAAACTGAGCACACAAACCAGAAGGGTGCTGTCAAACAAGACACAAGAAAAAAGAAAACACACAAAACAAACAAAACAAAAACAAAAAACCCCAAAAGGTCTAATTAGACAGTACATTTTTTAAGGTATTAAATACCGACAAGGCTTGCTTCGTCTTAACCCTCCTCAATGTCCTTCCAAACCCTTCAATTTCCTTACAATAAATCATAAACAAAGGTCAACATTTAAAGAAGATTAAAAGAAGAAGAAGAAGAAGTGTTACAGAAAATGGACAATTTGATATACTTTGATATCTCCAGTATTATCATTATATATTTTTGTATCACTATAATAAATGCCATGTCAGTCATTTTGCTTCCTTGTTAGCCAGCATCTCATGGTTTTAAGTTCTCCTGCAGCAGTGGTCAGCTCAATAC